>NW_020925669.1:615715-851852 GCF_003984885.1 Neopelma chrysocephalum
GTTCATAGTCCATTCAGTTTCCATAAAGTTCTCTCCATGCTTTATATCGTTCCCAGTCCGATTCTTGCCTCTCCACAGTTGACAGAGACTTTTACCAAGCAGTAGCTTGTCTTTTTCCATCAAGGTCTCCTTCCAAAGGTAGGTGAGATTATGGAAATTGAAACCCTTTTGTGGAAAGATTTTTTTTAAGGTAATATCTTCCAAGAATGTGTTCACAGGCTAGAGAAAAAGAGCTTAAAGCAGGGATTTATGCCTTGAGCTCTTATACCATTGAAGAATGCCCTAAATGTGCAAATTCTGATAATGCAACCAAAGCACTTTTCTGAATTGTCATGAAAAAGTTTGGAAAGAATGGATTCTTCTTAGTCTAAAGTAGGGCTGTGGTAAAACCTTATTGCTAACACAGTGCCCATTTTGTAGACCTAGATATAGTCACAGAGTTTCTCTGCAAGTCACTGGGAAAGTTTGTTAAAAAAAAAAAAACAGTAATAGCAATATAGAATCATAGAATAGCCTGAGTTGGAAGGGACTCACAAGGATCATTGAAGTCCAACTCCATACTCTGCAAGGACAGTTCCAAAGATCACTTTATGTGCCTGAGAATAGTGAATAACAAACCAGATGGGGACAGAGAAAGTAATTCAACCTGAAAATAAATTATTGCATATTTTACATATGTTATATTTTTATCTGAAAGGATATATTTAGATTAATAATGTCATATAAATGAAACAAAACAGCTCTGCTCCCCCACCTTTACATAGCCCACAAGAACTGTGTTTTCAGGCCCTTCCCTTTCTTTCTCTTTTTTCAACTGAGAGAGATACAAAAGTAAATTATAAGAAGCAATCCCCCAGTTCAATCAGGCATTAATTCCCACAGTGAGAAAAGACCAAGGGAGGCAGTTGAGAAAGCTGGAAATTTCGAGTAAAATGCAGAGATGTGTTTATAAGCACTAAAACAAATGCTTGAAGGCAAATATAGAGAGAGTAAAGGCCTCTGTGCTTTGGGATAGTAACATAGAACTTATTTGTTCTAGTAGTTCAGAGATGATCCAGTTTCTGCTATTATAAAAGATAATTAGGAAAAACTGTCAAGTCTGCAGATTAATCCTGCATACATCTGCCTGGAGTTTGCTTTGAAACCTTTTGGATCTAGAAAGACAATCTTGTGTAATTAGCTGAGGCCACTATAATCCATAAAAACATCTGATCACATTGATTTTCAGTCAATCAGGCTCTATCTGTCAACAGCAATTCTAGAGATCATACGAGAGGTCTTACAAGTACACAACTTAGCCCTCTAAGGTCATTTAAACTTTTCTCTGGCTTTTAAACACAAAATCATTTTAAGTCACCAGTTGCCAAGAGTTCCAAATAAAATGAAAAAGTAATAGAAACAAATAAAATAAGAGAAAGTGAAGGTCTATCTCTTTATGTACAAAAATATAAATATAATTATATGGATAAGGTATTTTTATAAATATGCATGTTGCCACAGATATAATTGAGAAGCCACCTTTACATCTGTGCTCTTCTTGTTTTGTTAGAAGGGGTTTTATTATTTTGATAGAACACAGGAAGCCAGTAGTCCATTCAAACTCCTATTCTGCCTCCAACTGTGATGAATACCACAAATATCTTAGGATAGCAAAAACTCTAATAATGCAGCTAATATAGTGTGTAAGTCTTCAAGGGGAAGGGAGTGCTTTGGAGCCTAGATTATATACAGCTAGCCCTGTTTGAGACCAGTTGGTAAGGTACTGAAAGGATTTCACTGCAGAAATTTTGTCTTCTGAGTTCTGTGATCTTCTCAGGTGCCCCAACCTGCTCTTTTTTATACCGTGGTGCACCTGTTAATTCGCTGTGTTAATCAGTGCTGTTCCAGGGTAGATGTCCCTGACTTTTCCTAACCTTACAATGTTGCTACCTTTGATTCCTGTTGTCTGGGCCACTGCTGTTGGGAGGAAGGGAGCTCATATTATCAGATCCTGGTGTAAAGAAGCAGAAAGCAAAGTTCTCCATCCCCAGATCTGCAGAAGTTATTAAATTTTATTTCTTGTTTTGGAGAAACTTGAACAGGGAAAAACTGAGATCATCAAGTTGTCAGATGGATTGCTACTAAGGTTGTTCTTTATGTCACCTAAGTTTAACCATTCAGAAGCTGGTTTACAGTCATAAGTAGTCATCTAACTGTACTTATACAGAATACAAAGATGAACTTTTGCAGAGACAAAGTCAAGCCAGTTGATTTTGATGAGTGTTTTTATAGGGTGAGTTGTTCTCTAATCCTCTGCCCCCCTTTAACACTGTCAAAGTTAGGCTTAAACCCCATTTAAAAACCTATATTTGGCTGAATTTAATCCCAGGCTTAGTGATGCAAGTCTGATGGTGAATAGTTACCTAGAAGAAATAAGGGAAAGGATGTTGACACTAAGAAATTTTCTTAGTACAGTGTTGCAAAGTATCTCTAAGTATTTTATTTTCACCAAAAGACATGTGACATCTGTAAATGGTATAGTTTTATATAAATTTACAAGACATCAAAGCAACTGCTACCAAACAAAATTCAGAGAAGCTTTCTGCAACCTGCAGGAAAAAAACTGACAATATTCCAGTAAGACCAAGGATCAAGAAATTTACAGGATTTGTTCATAAATATCTCAAATACCTCAACTGGCCAGAACCCCCTTTGTAATGACTAAAAACTATACATAGGTTGGGTGACAAAATGAAGGATTTCAGGTGTCCTAAACCACATTTATGAGACAATGGAAAGTCTTATAAAATATTTAAAATTTTCCAGTAAAACTGAGGCATGGAGATTCAATTCCTCAGCGGGTCCAAAATAAACACTTTTTATCTGTGAAGTGGTATAGAAAAAAGGTAATGTTCTTGAGAATCCCTGAATAAATGTCGTAAAGGAGCAACACTGTGTAATTTCTGAGTTCTGCTTATGCAATGAAGTTTCATAACCTTGAATGTCCTGCTCAGACTGAAGATCTTAAATTAAAATGATCAGCATCTTCAGCAACCTTAAGAATCAGCACTTAGCTTGGCTGATAGAAGGCTTTTCTGAGGGATACAGTTGACAAGAATTGTTTTGAAGAAGCCTTTTCTGTCTGGACTGTACATTTCCTTAGGCTTTGAACTGGTGAATTCAGTAAAAATGAATTGGTATGTAGGAGAACCAAGAGTCCTGTATGGCTTAAAGCAATAGTTATAAGTCAAAATTGAGATGGCATGGGTAAAGGGCTATGAATCGTGACTCTGGTGGTCTGGTCTTTCTGCTACCAACTTGTTTTGAGGAAATTCTTTGACTCCTCTATGAGGTTGTGGCTCATGGTCTCCTACATGACTGGAAGGTGTATGTACGCTCAGTCCTCCAGACACAAGATCATAAGAAAAATCTTCCCTTTTCTTCCTACACTTTACTCAAACCACTGCCTACTTTGGAAGCAGATTTCTTTCTTTCAGAAACTTTTTGACATATGATTAATAACTTCTCTCCAAATTCTCCTGCACACAGTCTTTCCTCCTCCCTCTCTTTGTCCGTTTTCTGTTTTTTCATATATATCCTCATGTAAATACCCCTAAAATAATTGGAAGTGTATAGAGATAGGAGAGCTTTATGCTATCATTTCCATCAAAAACTTTTTTAATGGGTGCTGAGCAATTGACTTTTGACTCAGTGATGAATCTGTGCTGGGATACTTCACATGAAAAGGACCATTTCCCTGTACAAGGGAAACTCAAGAACATTTGTGCCACCTAAGTACCTCAAACTCTTCTTAACATAGGGAATATTTAAGTACAGTAAAGACTGTTTCTTCTGCATTGAAGCATTTGTTATTAAAATAGTGTTTATGAAGAAAAGCTGTTTATTCAAAATCACTTGATCTCCTAAGCCAGAGAAGAATAAATTTGGAGTTTGTGCATATGTGAACATAACCAAGAAACACTCACATGAACAGACAGCTCCTAAATTATATGTTTGCTTAGGGACATGCATGACAGAGCTGTGCAGCTTACCCAGGGCTTGAAAAGAGTATGAAATCTGAGCAACATACTGTGTGACAGCAGAAGAGAGCCCTGAGTGCTTGTTTAACTTCAATATAAAAATAATTATATTAAAGAAGGCATTAAATATATGTTTGAAGCAGGTTTGGAAAGGATTCGGGGTAAGTTTGCCTTTGTAAAAGGTTGCTTGATTCATTAAAATCAGAATTCTGACTTTGCCCTTGATTTGTTCCTTTTACAGCTTTAAACTTTCATAATTTATTTTTTTTCCTATTTGAATGACATGGTCTACTCAAGGCCATTGCAACTGTTAACAACAAAAACAGACTACAGGAAAGAGAAAGGGGTTTTGGTTGATTGGTTGGTTGCTTGCTTGCTTTTTTGTTGGGGTTTTTTTGTGTGTGTGTTTTTGTTGTTTTGTTGTTTTTTTTAAAGACCTCAACATGTAAATTAGAAGCTTAAACTGGGTGTGATGGGACCAGATGATCCTGCAGAAATCTGAGCTATTGACACACTTTCACTTTACACGTATTTTCGTTTGTTTCGCTTTAAATACAGAATTCTCTGGCATGGGAAGCTTTAGGATTTAGTTCAAATTAGGAATTCTAAATCTCAGTGCAGAAGCATAGGTTCAATTAATGTAGGAAATTATGCCATACTGACTAACCCTTGAAATTTATACAAAAGTGTAAGAGCCCCTCTATGCTTGAGCTAAAGAGTGGTGTTATGACACTTAACAGATAACAAAAATATACCCAGTGGAAAATACAAATGACATCTCAACATATGCCAAAGGTCAGGAGATGGCAAGAAAACAGTCATTCTCTGGGACCAATGCTCCTCATGCTCTAGTAATCAGTGCTATTTTCCTCCCTGTAGAAGAGATACAGAGAAATCTGAGAGAAAAACAAGTACAGAACTAAGAATATTACTGTCCTGGTTAGAACGGCTGGGACCAATTCATCCCTGGATGGGTGTAACCCAAAACTGTGTATTCTATAGCCTCCATGCCATTTCCCAAAAACTGCTGTCAGTAGAGGCCTGCAAGGTGGGAAGATGTTCCTGTACCCTTTTATGGAATTCCCCGCTCTGATATCCTTATATGGAATTCCCCGCTCTGATAAGAGGGACTGAGCATCCACATGCCCTTTTATGGAATTCCCTACTCTGAGGGAGGGACTGAGCACTCCCACCTGAACTGGAGAGTATATAACTGGGAGTTTCAGAGCCTTGGGGCTCTCTCTCGTGGGACCCAGAGGAAGACAGCAGACCACCGCTGCTCCCAACCAGGCTGAGACCACCACCCTCGACTGGACTGCAATCACCACTTCTGACCAGACTGCAGCAGCTCTCTCCCACCAGCAGGTTTATTCCCTCTCCCTTTGCTTTGGACTCGGGGGGTGGGCCAAGGTACACCACTTTTGTTCATACCCCAGGGTGCTGGGTTTGTACATTTGGGTTTTGTGGATTAAAACCAATTGTCTGCCTGTATAATTGTACTTATTGCATTATTTTAATAAATTGTTATTCTGACTTATAAATCTCTCTTTTGAATTGAGTTCATTTTGCCTTGCTGGTTAACTTTTAAACCAGCACAATTACTTTTTCAGTTTTTGCTGATCTTAATAATTTCAAAGATAAGTGGTATGCAGTACCTTTTATTAGTCTTTGTGGGAGATATGAATATCTGCATGAAGAGAGTAAAGAATGATTCTACCTGTACTGAATGTACTGAATTAGGTCTACACACAAAGTCAGAAGGTTACAGAACTTGTTTGGTTTGGGAAAAGAACAATTCTGATTGTGAGGAAGTAAAGTGGGTCTGCCTTTAGGCAAGGAAGCAGAAAACTGGAAAGGGGAAGGAACTCTCCCTTCTACATCAAGAGTGCATGTAATCAATGTCATCACGCTCCCAGAACAGTGTTGTTTTACCCAACAGTGACCTGATTTTTAGGAATAACTGAATTCCTGACACTGTCTGCCAAATCTTTGCACCTAGAGATGACCAAGAATAAAAAAAAATAATAAAAAACGAGTAAAGGAGAAAACACTGTATATGAAAAAGAACATGACACTTGTGTGACATATGTTTTCCATAAAATTTATATGTTTATCTAGTCTCAGGCTAGGGGCTTGATTAACAAGTCCCTAGGACTAGTTTAACTAAGCAGTGTGAACTAGACCAGATTTAACTCATGTCTTTCCAAATATATAATCTTTGCTACTTTGCTAGAAGCCCACAGACTGTTTAGGTAATAGTTCAAAACAACTCTGTGTCAGATGGACAGTCCTGTAGAATTCATAAAATAAGGTAATTCTATTCCAATACTAAAATACTGCTCATTTAATAATTGTTATACATACATACATTTATGTATATGTATGTGCTCAAAATGGCAGTCATCTTAAAGACTGATATACAAATTAACACACCAGCTGTGTTTTTTAACCGCTTTCAATGAAACAATACTTTCTCTGCTTATTTTTAAATGACACTGAGGCTTGTGTCCCACTTTAAAAGTATTGCACGGCAACGTTGTCTCGGCAGCTTCTTTTCTGAATTGCAAACTCTGCTCATATAGAGACGGTCCTGGAGAACGACATACGAATCTCTCTGCAGGTCTAGAACCAAAATGCCCTCAAATTAACTCCTAATTCAGACCCTAACTTACATGATTCTGATCAGAAATATGTTGAGGGATCCACTAAAACTGGTGAAAGTGAAACACAAACCCCAACAGAGTCTGACATTCCTGATACCTGAATTGTAGGACACCATAATGACTTAGAAGCTTCACCATCCATTGTCAATTGCTAAGAAGGGTTTTTTTTTTGGAATGCAGTCTATGTGTGAATGTAAAGAGTGCACGATAAATAATTTGGATTATATTTCTCATCTTGCACAGATTAATGCAAGTGTAAAAACAAAACAAAGTTCAAAGCAATAAACAGAATAGGAAAATCATTTCTTCTTTTACTTCGACTGAGAAGAAGGAGTGTAATTCCACCCAAGACAATTCTGATGTAAAGCCAGAACCGAAGGGAAAGAATCAAGTCTTGAAAATTAAATGATAGCAAACTGCAGAAAAGGGAGCAAAATCAAGGAAGAAGAATATTTTTCACCTGTCTGTTGGGTTTGCTGTAGCAGAAGAATGACTCTATAAAGGGCTTTACCATAAATACTTACATAGACCCATTAATTATCTAAATATCACAGAATCTTAAATATTTTAAAGCCTACAAAATCTGGAGGAGGGAAATCTTATTACTCTATTGAGACCTGAGAAACTGAGGTAAAGGTGAAGACATTTCAGAATACGCCAGAAAAGAAGAAACTGAACTGAAGTCTCACAAGTCCTAGAAATGCATCCTCAGAACTAAATCATTTTTCTTTACATGCCAACTGTTAGTCTGGGAGCCTGAATACAAACTTTTGTAAAATCATAGAACCGTTTATGCAGGAAAAACTTAAGATCAAGTCCAAGTGTTGTCAGCACTGTCAAACCTACTACTAACCATGTCCTCAAGTGCCCCACCTTCATGTCTTTTAAATACCTCCACAAATGGTGACACCACAACTTCCCTGGGCAGCCTGTTCCAAAGACTGATAAATATCACACTGAAGAAATTTTCCCTAATATCCAATCTAAATTTCCTGATGTGCAACTTGCTGTTGTTTCCTCTTGTCTTATTTGGGAGAAGAGCCCGACCCCCACCTGGTTGCAACCTCCTTTCAAAGAGTTGTAGAGAGCAAGAAGTTCCCCTCGAGCTTCTTTTTTTCCCAGGTTGAGCCCCCACAACTCCCTCAGCAGCTCCTCATCAAACTTGTGCTCCAGACCCTTCCCCAGCTCTGTTGCCTTTCTCTGGACTTGCTCCAGCACCTCAATGTCTTTCTTGTCATGAGGAGCCCAAAAATGAACCCAGGATTCAAGGTGCAGCTTCACCAGTTCCCAGTACAGGAGGACAGACACTGCCCTGGTCCTGCTGGCCACACTATTGCTGACACCAGAATGCCACTGGCCTTCTTGGCCACCTGGGCTCACTATGGGTGTTCAGCTACAGGTTCTTTTTTGCTGGGAAGCTTTCCAGCCGATGGTGTTGCATGGGATTGTTGTGACCCAAGGGCAGGACTAAGCCAGTAGATAATACACATACAGGCATAACAACACATTCATTGCCTTTACCAGGCTTCAGTGGGGTTTCTAAAGTGCTCAGTTAATAAATATGTGCTCATGAGTAAATGCAAGTTTTACAGATTTACTTGACTACAGAGGCATTCAAAATTTCCTTGGAGACAACTCCAACAGTTCCCACTCTCCATTAACCCTGCCTACCCCTTCTTTCCCTTCAAGAAAAAGGAAAAAAAAAAATAAAAGAAGGCTTTTAATTCTTTTTCCCACTGTGTGACCTTGCAGAGTTGTAGGAGTTAAATGGAGCACAGTTTGGGAACATCCATTGTTCTAATCACAGCTGCTCCAATACCATATTGTCAGTGAAATGGAAAAGAAATTAGCAGCTCATTTTGTGCGACGTGAACTTTCTCTCTCGCTCTCCTGCTTGATGAGAACACTCTCTTTGATAAATCAGCCATCATACCTTATTGCCATGCAGAGACTGGAAGTAAAAAAATGTCAACAACATTTTTTCCCTGAGTCTTCTGGAAGCAATCAAGTTTCACTGCTGCAAAGGTAATGCTTAATTTTCCGTCGTCGTTTTTTTGGCATATAGAAAGTTAACAGAGGACATATCTTTTAAAGCTACAAAAATTGATTGGACTTGCAACAGACGAGACGTCGGCAATGAATGAGATAAAGAGCGGATTCGGCACATTATTGCAAGAGAGGTTCCCATCGGTGCGTACCATTCACCGCCTTGCGCACAGACTTCAATTAGCAGTTAAGGATGTGTTGAAATATGTTGCAGGAATTAGTCATTTCAAAGTCTTGGTAGGGAAACTAAACTATATAGTGTTTGCAGCCAGCCAAGGGAAAAAAAAAAAAAAAGAAAGAAAAAAAAGAAAGAAAGAAGAAAGGAAAGAAGAGAAACTCTCAGCAAGAAGTAGCTGAATAGGCATATGTGGTATCATTGGAGCGTCTAAAGAGCAAGCCAGTAGTCAAGATGTGCTGAGTAGCCTGCAGTTCCAAGACAGTAAAGGCTGTTTTAAGGTCACAGAAATCACTACCTAAACACTTCGCATTTCCAAGAGACACTATGAAGAAAAAAAGGCACTTTCTCAAACAAACAGGGTGAAGTTCTTTTTAGATGCAAACCAGCAGTGTTGGAAATTTACATTCTTTAGAAGGGTTTTCTTCTCACAGATCATGTCTTAATGTACTGTTGCTATCCTGGTCACTCATTG
Organism: Neopelma chrysocephalum; assembly: GCF_003984885.1. Lineage (NCBI taxonomy): Eukaryota > Metazoa > Chordata > Aves > Passeriformes > Pipridae > Neopelma > Neopelma chrysocephalum. Next base: position 625,094 of record NW_020925669.1, read on the forward strand.
TGTTGCATCATATTTACTCACTAATTAGCTGTATAACTGAAGAACACTCATTAACAGGAAGAAAACAAGCTCTGGAAGAGACTGCAAATTTCTATAAAAGGTTTTTTCCACTGCTTAGAAAACAAAGTAAATTCGAAATATAGCCTGTAGAAATAGATTGGGCAGACTTAGAGAGAAGCCCTTTTCTCTCTCTGAATTATAAAGTCTGATATGCCAAATTCTTGCACTGAAAAATGTTCTTCAAGTAGAAATGTGTGTATATATGTGTGTGGGTTTTGTTCAGTTTTGTGGTTTTTTTCACACAGCAAAAAGAGAATCAGCACCAAATTGTCAACATAGCTTGATTTGTTGCCTCTTTATTTAATTCTATTGACTTTTTCGCAAGTTCACCCAAGCTATACATTCATAGGTGCCTGGGACAAAAAAACATGAGAGGTCATGAAACTGTTTTCTTGTCCTAAGGCTGGATCATCTATATCTAAACTATTCCTAACAGTTTTTTGACTCAGTTGTTCAGAAAAACCTCTAGTGGTGCTTGAGTGTCTATGACTTTCCTAGTCAATCTATCCAGCTGCTTATTTACCCTTATTGTTTAAATATTCCCTACAAGCCCCATATTTTAGCCTATATTTTCTCTTGCTACAGCTGAAGACCTCCTGCTTTTTTTCTTACCTTCTGTAAAGAAGAAGAGCAATTTTTTCTTTTCTTGCTAAAACAACTTTCAGCATATTTGGATGGCCTTCAGTGACCATGACAGGACAGTTATTCCTAAGTCCATTCTGGTGATTCAGACTGAAGTAAACCAAAGGATATCACAAAGAAATGTAATCATAATCAGCCATGAAAAAGTAACCACTATGAAATTTGCAAATGGGATGGCTTTATTATAGAAGAGTTAAATAACTTCTGCAATGTTTCTTGAAGATCATAGAATCATAGAATGCCCAGGATTGAAAGGGACGTTAAAGATCACATTGTTCCAACCCACCTACCATGGGCAGGGACACCTTCCACTATCCCAGGTTGCTCCAAACCCCATCCAAACTGGCCTTGGACACTGCCAGAGATGGAGCAGCCACAGTTTCTCTGGGCAACCTGTGCCAGTGCCTCACCGCCTTCACAGTAAAGAATTTCTTCCTAATCTTCAATCTAAACCTGCTCTCAGTAGTTTAAAGCCGTTCCCCCTTGTCTTGTCACTCCAGGCCCTTGTAAATAGTCTCTCTTCATCTTTATTGTAGCTCCCTTCAGGTACTGAAAGACAGGAATTAGGTCACTCTGAAGCCATCTCTTTTCCAGGCTGAACACACCCAAATGTCTCAGCCTTTCTACATGGGAGAGGTGTTCCATCCCTTTAATCATATTGGTGACGGACTCACTCCAACAAGTTGATGTCCCTCCTGCGCTGGGACCCCAGAGCAGCTCTGAAGGTGAGTCTCACCAGAGCGGAGAAGAGGGGCAGAATCACCTCCCTCAACCTGCTGGTCATACTTCTTTATTAAAATTGTAAGGGCTGAAAAGGCTTGCAGCTGAGTCATTTATACCTATGAAAATGTAAGAAGGGTTTATGTGTATTGCAGTCTATAAAACATGGCAAAAAGTTTAGAAAAAGGTATTTTAATCTATAGGGCTGATTCTGTCCTCAGACTTGGCAGGAAAACAAAAAGCAAAAAACAAACAAAATCCAGAAGGAACTTCACATAAAACTAGTAGTGTAAGCAAGAAGCGAATCAGACCTTATGCCTCTACATAAAGAAGATTTAAGCTACTTAAGAGATTTACAGCAGACACTCGCACATCAATGTTATGAAGGCTTTTTAGCTGCAAATATTAATGAACTCCCTTTGCTAAAACAGACTGACTATTGAACATCTGCAAATGGCAGCATGAAGTTTGAACCCTAGACAGTTCATTAAACCAGTTTGACCCAAAGCCAAATTGTTCAATACCGGCTTACAAAAGGTAAGAGAGACTTTCTGCCAGTTGGAAAACAAATGAATCTCAGCACTGGCTCTATAAAGATCGACGGTGACTTAAAAATAGCCCGAGGTTAATATTATAAATCTTTCTAAAAGAGATTTGAGTGCATATTCTTCATGCCAGCCTTGGATCAATCTCACAAAGCGATATCCTCTCAAACGACACTGATACAAAACATCAGATGCTGTAAAAAGTGAGGCTTATTAGGTAGCCAGACATCTTTTCCTTTCTCACCAATGGAACAATCACCAGAGTACCTCAGACAAGGCCAGTCAGCACCAGCTGGACACTGTTGCACCAGCCTCTGGAGCGCTGGGTGGCCTGATGCCTGAACACAGATACACTATTATGACAAAATAAATAAATAAAAAGGGTGTATGGGAAGCCGGACAAATCATTGCAGAAAGGAGCTGCATTGATATGCAGAATAGACCAGAGTTCATACCTCCCAGGGCTGTAGTAAAGGTTGACCTAAGAGTAAACTCACCCCAAAAAATGGTCTGACCAAAATGGGGTCAATGTGCTCCAACCGTATAAATTCTTGTGGCTGCTGTCCAGTGAGAGGGACAACTGGGTTATGTTGGCAGAGGGAGAAGCATCTTTCAGGGGATACAGTGAAAGATATGCTAAAATCTCCTGTAATGGCTGCGCCTGCTCCACTGGAAAAATAAACAATGCCAATTTTTTCTGCTACCCAAGGAAAAACCAGTTCAGCCATTTTCCAAGCTGTGTGCACGGAGAGGAGCAGAGTTTTCTTTCTAGGTTGCTTTTTTTCCTACCTCTTTTCATATATAGAGATGTTTCTGACAGTCTAAATTTGTTCCCCAATAACTGAATATTGCTAATTTATTTCTAGATAATCATGCAAATGCATTTATTCCATCCATTTGTCTGTCTGTTGCAACAAAGTAAATATGCATAGCTCTAACAGCACAAATATTAAGGGTGAATGATAAATGCTGCTTATGGCTGGTATACAAGGAGTTTCAGCTCTGGTATGCCACTCCACATATCATCATTATCTATGGTACAGAAGTATGTCTATTTATAGTGGATAATGCTCTACAGATAGACCTCTTTATCATAATCTGGGAGTAAGAAATCATTTCTTGATGCCAGATTTGCTAATCTGAAACAGCAATAACCACTATTAATCAGTGTCTGTTTCTCAAACTTCAGACACATTTGCCACTGCAGATGGCTGTGCAGATCCCAGTGCTGTCCACAGGAGATGTTCGTAGGCTCTGGGGAACTGAAGAGACCCCCTACATCTCATAGAAGTGGGGAAGTCCATGCAAAACAGAGTAACACGTTCTGATGTGAGAAGACATTTTGGCTATTCTGCAGTAAATATTGTGATGCTAATCCCGGTGTTGAATGGACATCACTCATATTCAAGGTATTGTAAGGGTTTTTTTCTAAACAATTTCCTTTAGCTGAAAGTGGTAGAAGCTTTTTTAAGCAGCATATCACATCTCTCTGAGATTTTGTGCTGGCATTTGCTTTCATCCAGAACTCTCCTGGGGATTCCCATGCAGGGTTGCATGGCTGAAGCTGCTGGAAGTATGGGGAATAATCTCTATCACTGGTAACCTTTTCCAAATAGGACAGTCGGTGTGGTTCCCCTCCATCACTAGAAGAAACCTGAACAGAGCTCCAGTTTTAGCTTTGTTCAAACCCATTCACAAAAAAGCTTGAACTACTTTCTTGGGAGTCTTTGCAAAAGCAGAGGGCAGGAGACTGTGAAGAAACCTATAATATACTATGCTGGTTTGTGAGGCTCCTCAGCTTTGACTGATTACTAAGTTCCTTCCTCTTCCTTAAACATAGGACCAGACATAGTATAAAATACCAGTTTTTAATTCTTCCTTCCAGGAGTTTTCCCATTTCAGTCAGGTTCATTAGCAGTACTATACGTGTCTTAAGTAAGGTTTCCTACACCCATTGTCACAGAAAAGGTAGGGTTCAGAGTTTCACGTCCAAACACATATATTCTCTACCTTGCAGTTTTCTCACAAGGCCAGGTGAGTGTGCTGTCTGCATGGGATTTCAGTGATGAAAAAACTAATATAAAGAAATATGATTTTTTTTGTGAGATATGATGGACCATGCTTACTACCCCACAAGCAGAACATACACATACAGTGTACAGGATTCTGCAAAATGCATGGATATGATTACATACATGAAAGTAAACTTTAAATGCTACTTGAGTTGTGGTGGTGTAATTCAAGATGAAACCTGGTCACTGAGTGTAAACAACTGTTCATCCTTGACACCAGAAAAGATGACTCTTAGTCTCTTGTGGTGATACTCTTGGTGACTGCAATGTTATGTCTGTTTTGTATATTTATGAGTAAGTTTAGTGCTTATGAAAGTCACAATCTGGTCAGCTTTGAATAAAATTGTGTGTACTTTATGCAGAGAATAGAAGTAGATTAATGGTAAAGTCTTGCCTTCCAGAGTGCCCCAGCCGTGGCCTCCAAGTCAGCCCTTGAGCCACAGCCATGGCCTATTCAGTTCTCGGCCTTTCTCCCAACAGTTTTTCTCCTGAGACTAAATTGCCACTGAATATCAGCTCAGTGAGAGCTTTGGAAGCCCTTGTTTGATGAAAACTACAACAAGATCAACAACAGGGGTTTTTTTGCCTTTTTTTGTTTGTTTTGTTTTGTTTTGTGTTTTTTTTGTTTCATTTGGAGGGATCAGAACAGCAACATGATAGAAAAAGCTTTACTTATTGTGCTGATAAAGAATTTGAGAAGAGTGGAGATGTTTACCTACCTCAATTACAGCATCTGGAAATGCTTTCTAGCATTCAGCTCACAGATTAAGGCACTTAAACATAGATTTTCATAAGGAGGTATCTGCAGCTGAAGTGAAGGGAGTCTAAGCTCCCACTATAGTCAATGAAAAAGAAGTCATTATATTTAATGAAATCTAAAGGTTTATTCACTTGGTCAAATACAGAAATTAATCTCTTTTGGGATATGTTTGAATAAACTGTCATACATCCTCTCTATTTTTATAGAGGGAGATTATTCATTCTCTTAAAAGGCAGATTCATTGGTCATGTTGATTTCTTTTCAATAATTGGAAAATACATAACTAACACACTGTCTGGTCCAGTTATGAGGAGTTTGGGTTTTTTTGACACGATAGCTCATGCTAATGAATTACATGAGAAATGCTACCCATGACATATCTCCAGTCACACAGAGGTGGTCTTTGTATTAGCAGACAACAAGATTTTTCTTAGATTGTTACATTTTCCATCTGTCAGTGTATTTGCAGTGCTGCAGAGCACATTGGATCCACTCCTGTTCACTGAGGCCTCCCCAGCAAAACATCTCCTTTGTTCTCCGAAACACCTGTCTCACAGCATAGAATGTAGACAGTGGGAAAGACATTCCAGAGCTGACTGTCTTGGCACAAATGAGTCCCTTACTGGAGTCTGGACCTAGAGCAGGTTGGGAATTTCCAGAAAATTTTTTAATTGGAAAATATGGTTCCATCTAAGCCAGTATCTTTATTAGGCAAGTGAAAGTTCCAATGAATTTTCTAGTTTGGGGGTATTTCGATGAGAAACTGTTGATACCCACAAAGTGAATGTACAAAACTGATTTTACAAATTTAAATGCACTGAAAAGTAAAACTTTCATATTGAATTAGTCAGTATTGGACTTCAAGTTTAGTCATCTGTTCAGGTTTTGATTTGTATAATTACTGTTGTTATTGCTGTGGTTTCCATGGTAAGATTTTGACTACTTCTAATTTCAGATGAACATAATCTCAAGACCACTCTTACTAGGTTCACTTTGAAACTAAACTAAACAAACTTTTGCACTGATTTTGAGCCTTTTGTGTTGCTGAGGTGCAACAAAAGTTAAAAAGCGATAGTTAAGAGGGATAGTTCAAGGTCAAACGTCAATCATACTTGTAAAATAATTTATCTGAGAGTTTCTCAGAACACACCTGTAAGACACAGTGCTGAAATTGTGGTTGGCATAGATCCAGAGAAACTGAGAAAATGAATGAAATTTAACCCCTCTTTGTTTCATGTCCTCTGTCCTGGCTGTGACTCCTGGGGCAGCTGAAGTCCCTATTGCCTAGAGAGCTTGATCCATCATTTCAAACAGTGGTGTCCAGAAGGTTTTTTCATCTTCAGCCCTCTTGCCAATGTTTGTAGTTAACAGCATAGTAAGAGTGGCAACAAGTATTATTCCTACTTAGAAAATAAAGTAATATAAAATAAGTTACTCATACAGTACAACCAAAATAGCTTGGGTAGGTGTTGTGATGGAAATAAATACTCTGATGAAAAGAGTAACTTTTTTTTCAGGTAGATCAGACCTGAAGAGTTTATAAAAAAAAAAAAAAATCAATTTACAATGTGGCAGAGAAAAAAAATAGTTACAAAAAGTAGCTAATTTTAAGCTAAAAGAACCACACACAAAACAAACTGAATGCCTTTTTCATATTGTGTCAACCAAATATTTTTACAGTGTAGAAGAAAGACAAGTGTAAGACAGAATATCAAAGTAGTGAGCGCAACCAGCTCCTGAATTGACAGGTCTTTCCTGTAATAAAATAAATCTACCAAATCCCAGAATATTTCAGCACACTAAATTACTTTTTCCTAGTATTATTTCTATGTGCGTAAGCAGCAGTGGGTTGGAATTGTCCTTTAAAGGGTTTCCAGGAATTCTCTAAGTGTCATCACAGCCTCCACTAAGCCATCCCACATTTGTACCAGTTAGGAGAATAGAAATTGGATACCAAATTGCCATGAGTCTTTATGGTCCCATGACTAAAATACATTTAGTCAACCCGGATAGACAGGTTCTATTTTCAAAATGCATACAGAAATCCTACATTTAACTGTTTGTAAAGAAGCATTCATCAGAAGCAAACAAGCAACCAACCAACAACAACAATAAAATCAAAACCCCAAAACAACAACAAAACCAACAAAAAACCCCAAAGACATAAACAAACAAATAAAAAGACCCCAAGGACTCTCCCCCCAAAAAAGTCAAAACAAAAAAAAAAAGGGAATGAGAAATGTGGGAGACAAGAAAGAGAAAACTGCATTGTGTCATTTTATGTACTGGAAAAGAAAAAGGACTTGTGTTGAAGTCTCCCAAAACTAACTTGCCTTGAGCTGACTATAAATAGAGAAGGTTTTTATTTTCTACACCATTTCTTGAGGCATTTCTCATTTCACCCAAGGTCTGCAAATAGTTTTTTGTTGCTGGTTGTTGACTTGTAGGTTGTTTTGTTTATTTTGTTCGTTGTTTGTTATTTGGGGTTTTTTTGGTGGGAAAAGGGGTTCCGTTTGTAGAGTGAAAAGCAAATTGGATTAGAGCATCTATTTCTGTTGTCGCTATACTGGCTCTTCACAGATTTTGAACTATGGTTTGTGGAAGTCTTTGTGCAGGTGAGTTGCAGCTCAGGACCTAAGATATCAGCATTATAATCTGTATGGGGCCCTGGTTCTCCCCATTATGTCTAACAACCTTCTGACACAACTGCACCAGCCATTTAAGCCCAGCATGATAAGCACTCATACAAGGAGGGAGAGAAAGCAAGAAAAGACCATTTCCATTTGAGATAGAAAGAAAAAGAAAAAATCAAACTTCCACAATAGTTATTAATGTTTTTCTCTGTAGAATAAAAAAAAAGGAAAACGTATAAAAGAATACCTGGATGACTGAACAGCAACAAAAAACGCAGCTTTCAGGAACAAAATGGTCAGCTTTCACAGAATTACCAATTTTCTTTTAGATGGCAAAATGCAACTGCTGGAGTAACGCACGAGTAATTATGTTGGAAAATTAGTTTATCTCACCACACTAGGAATCTCCATTGAACATTCCTAATGCTCACACAGAAGATGTGTTCTACTGGAAGGAATGAAAGCGGGGTGCAAAAGAGATCATCCATTGCTTAGGATAATTTTCTCTGTCAAGTTCAATCAATGGAATTTGTGTGCTGTAGGATCAGGAATGGGATGCTTCATATGTCCTTCCTGGGTGACACTGTGGAACCTCTGAACAGTTTATGCTTTGGCTCCTCGTCTCTGAAATACGAACATTATTCAGAGCTGGCCAAAACCAAACCTAATAAAATACACAGCTTCAAAGAATGTGGAGCCTTTTCAAATATTAACAAAAATTAATATAATCATCAATTCCACATATGCTTTGTAATCAGTATTTTAATTTTATAAAATGCATGTGTATATTTCTCTTTCTGTTGACTGAGATCTTTGTGAAAACTAAGCCAAATGCATGAAAGGATTGTTTGGAAGGTAAGTAATTCTCTGCAAATTTCATCAAAGCAGGCAAGTATATAAAAACACAGACTCATGTAAAGTGTCTTATCAAAGGTAAAGGGGCTGTACATGAGACTTACTGAATACCAGAGAATCCACAAAGGAAAGATATCCAATTAAGGAAAGATATTTTTACCTGAATATTTCCCTATGCCAAAGGCAACACCTCATTCAAGGAACCTTTATGGGAAACCAGGAGGCACTGGCTTTGCAGGTCATGGAATTACACTCTTGGCAGCCTGGTTTTCTGTGGAGCCATGGATAGTGGGATCTGGAGTGTCTCTGTGCCCCACTTGGTGCCTTCCAAACCAGGGTAGGTCTGACAGGAGGATCAATCTATGCAGTTTAACCGGCACATACCCCAGTGACAAGTGAATGCTATGGCAGAGACTGGAATTTGGATGTTGACTAGTGTCATTGCATGAAAGGTTTATCCCACTCACCACTGTCTAAACAGTAGGCAGCAATGCACAGTGCAATAGCCTTTATTTCACTATCAAAATAATTAATGGGAAAAAAATTAGATGTGTGTAGAAAAGGCAGAAACTCTTAGCATAGCTCACTGAAGTATGGAAAGTCCCAGAGGCTCTAATCCAAACATCAATGGCTTTGGGAATCTTTTTCTTATTTTGGTTTTTATTTCCCCTCACTTTGTAAGGAGAAGGGGAAAGGAAAGAAATTAGAGGGAAAAAAAAAGTTTACCCTTTATTCAAAACAGTTGAAAAACAATGCAAAATTCTTGATTTGAACAAAAATTGAAAATGAAAGCTTAGCATGTAGAAAACTTCCGGTTGTTAGATTTGCAACATATACTGACTGATAGTGAATGGGACCTAGGACAGAAGTAAAATGTTTACTACCTGACTTGTCCTTCAACTAAGCCGCCACTTTATTGTAATTGTCTTCCTGCTCCTTGGATAATTTTATTTCAAGTAACAATTAAAATTATGTATCATCTTTAAGATTATTTTCTAGGTGTAATGAAGAGGTCACTTTTTTACAGAATCACCTAAATAAGAATATTTTTTTTAAATTACTTACTTATTAAGGTTTTTTCCTCTGTTATATCACATCAAATTATTGGTTTATTCAAGCTATTTTTGCCACCTTTTCTTGATATATGTTCTATCAGAAATCTGTTTTTTCATGTTAGGATTAGCTAACTGTAAGCAAATCAACTGGATCTAAAATTTTAGTAAACTCACCCATACTAAATAGTGGCATACATTGAGTGCAATAATTCAAGAATATTTCATCTTCAGTAAAAACACAACAATATCATCGTTATATATGCAGGGTTTAGCTCAAAGCCTTAGCTAAATCGCTGTAACAACGTTCAATTCTTTTTTAGGCTCTGTTTAGTTTTCACAAATATTTCAAATTTAAACTAGTCCCATAAATTTTGGCACAGAACACATGATGCCATGGGATGTATTTACTCACGTTAATTCATGATGGTTACAGTGCTCACGAGAGACGATTATGCCAGTCACTTCAAATTCTTACTGATTAAAATATTGCTGCAACACCTCCGTTTATTCAGCAGGACTAAAAATACATAGCTGTTCATCAGCTGACTGAAATACTCCTGTCCATAGGTAAAACAGTCAGCCAATAACATACATAAGATGTAGTCCCCACATCTGTGGCATTCCCATCAACACAGCCTCCAAGGACTGCATACCAGTAACCTGGTGTTCCTTGAGGTACGAGCTCCAGCCAGGATCACTGCTGTGAAGGGACAGAAAATCAAGCATTTGTAGACATATTTCTGTAGACATATCAACAGCTGAAAGGCAGAACTCTCTGTGTTTTCTTCCGGTGAGTGCTGTTGACTCACTGTGCTGCCTTAGGCGCGTCACTTAGTGCCAAACTGGGAGTCCTTTAGGCACAAAAGTGAAAACCAGTATTGCCACTGGTTTCAAAGAAACAGCCAACGTCAGACACTACCTGCAGGACTCTATTTAGAAAAGTTGTCCTCTTGACTTCAGCTGAATCACGATTAACCTCTGACTTTTTCAGCTTTTTCCTCTTAAGATGCAAATAATCTTTGTATTGGTCTTATTGAAGTGCTATGTGACTGAAAACATTTCTGTAAGAAAGGCATATGATTCCTAGAAAAAGGTATTGTATATGCATGTCTGTGTATACAGCATTATTTATAAATGCTTTAGCAAGTGGGTAACTTGCTTTGGGCTTCTTCTGAATAGAAGTTTCTATATAAATGCAAATTATTTATTTCTAGTAGTAATATTTGTTTTTCAGGGAAGTTTATTTTCCCTTTGTTTCCTGGCTCTGAACACCCAACAGATTCCACTTCACCTGTATTTTATTCAAAGTTTGTTTCACTTATGCCCACAATCTCCTTGTTCTATAGAAGAAATTGCTTTCAATTACACATATATCACAGCACTTAAACATTAGTCTCACTTTCCTGTGGTTAATAATTCACCTTATATTCTAACATCCATCAACATAAAATCAGCATAACAACTTTTATGAATCCCTTTATCATCAACACATTCCAAATGCTTATACAATTCACACTACAGATTCACATAGGAACTGGCTTAATAGCCCTTAAAGTTGCTATAATGTTCTCATCCTTTCAATCATAGAATTATTGTTCATGTTTTCAGACAAGACCCTTTTTAGTCATTTTAGGTTATTATCTCATATTTCTTTACACCCCTCAAGCTGGATCTGCATGTCAATAAAGCTGGTCCAAACTGGTGTGAAACCACTATTTTTTAGAGAGTTACTCCACACTTGCACTGAATAACTGAATGAAACTTTCCTGGGTAGTGGTAACATTTTGTAGAAGAAGGAGACTTGAAAGGTGGGAGAGGGAACAGATTCCCGATGGGATTTCTATAGTTTTTCACAGGGTAACAGACTTTCTCTGCTTTAACTTTAAAAGAGATTTCTTTTTCCTATTGCAAGCATCTTACTCATCAGCATTTTTCAGCCATGGGTTGTTGAACAGAGCTAAACCCATTGTTTTTACCAAGAGATTTTCATTCCTCACTCTCCTTCTCTGAGCACAGTTCAGTGGTTCTAAGGTTTGGCTTCCCCATCAGTGACATACACACCCCCCCAATTGAAGTCAATGGGAGTCGCTTGCACATCTGTCAGGATAATCAAGTCCCAAGTTTAGCATCACCATCAATTTAAGACTTAATTTTATCATTTCCATAGGCCATCTGGGCTTTTTCCCTGCTGGAGTTTTCGCAGTGACTTTACCTTCTTATGTTTGCTTTTGTTTCTCTCCCATTTCAACACCACTTTCTCTTCTGAGGGTACCGCTTTTCCACACATCACCTCTTCCTTCTACCCAAAACAAACTTTATTCCCACAGTCTGTACAAAAGCCTAGAAACAGCCACAAGTGAGGTGTGACAGAGAGACTGCTGAGACTTTTCTTTGTCAGGCATTGTTGGCTAGTATTCTGCTCCATTTTTAATTAATGGCAATTATTAATTCATTAATTCATACTGCATTAGCACCTCGAAGCTCTATTATGAGCCCCCATTGTGCTTATTAATGTACACCCACATAACAAGCTGTTAACTTCACATTTTGGAGCATTGTATGAATAAAAAATGCAATTACAACTGCGACTATATTAATGGCCTGATTCTTCATCCTTTTACACTGTGTATATGCCAGAATAGCTCAATAGGAGTGTAGAGAGACCAATGCATCAATATGCTGGATTTCTAACTATGGTGAATATTAGAGGATGTATTATCAGAGAATAAGTAACTCTTCTACTCCATGGATACCACAGTGATGGGGTTCCCCAAAAGACATATACCTTAAATACAGGAATATATCTGCTTCTCGATTATCTCCCTTCAGAGTACAAATCAATCTACATAGAAATTGTCTGGAGAACTGAGTTCTGAAGTCTAAAAGTAACTAGTTATAAATATATGAGGGTGTCAAGTTGTAGCCAGTTTACACATTTCTGTGCCTTTTGTTGTCCAAATGTTGTCTGTGAATCCCTAAATGCTTGCACAAATTTATTGAATTCATTAAGATAACTCTGAAATAATGAAAATAAGCCAGTGTTATTCTTTGTCTAATATCCTATTATGTTATTAGATAATTGGGAACCTAAATTATGTCTCAGGACTGTGTTAATGTTGATTCTTATCCCCTGCAGATTAGGAGAAGGGTGTCCAAAATATTTTTTTTTTCTTTATAGGTGACAAAACCTAGAAAAAGAAGAGGTTGTGCCAAGGACTCTTTCAACCCCAGAAAGTCATATATCATAGGGACACTTTGGGTCCCCCAAAATTATGTATAATTATTTATCATGGGAAATGGTCTTATTCTGGGGTGTAGGATAGCAGGAAATACCTTCCTAGAAGAGGATGAAGTTGGTAGTTTGCATAAAAATAATAAAAAGATATTTAAATGAGCAATTCTGGCTGGACATCAGAGGAATGGTGGTTTGGAACAAACATTGAACACTGCTTTGATGTTCACTTACACTCTTCTCCATATATTTGACCTGTACAAATACTTGGAATTTTCTACTTAAGTTAGATTTCCGAATTATGTCTAAATATCCAAACTTCATTGTCCAGTAGGATCTGTAGGATCTACTATTATGTTTAATTGAAGTACCAGACCTCTGGAATTTAGATTCCTCTAACGAGAATTGTCCTTCAGAAATGTTCGATGATGCCCAAGCACTGCGGCCATAGGAACTGTAAGAATAACCTAAACATGACTAAAACTGTGCCATATGTCCAGATAAAGTTTAGAATCAAAAGGCTGCATCTTCCAATGGATTTTTGTAGGCAGTCAGTTCCAAAGCTGAGCTCAAAATGATATGTTTCCTTAAGAATAATTTTTTTCAATCAACGAATAATTTGGAGTGTAATTTGGTCGTAATTTGTTCAGTTGGTGATTCAAGCACACCCTTCTTTCTTTGCACCTCAGGGCAATTAAGCTGGGAGACACAGTGCAAAACCTACAGGTGCAAAGCTTTTCTCTTCATTGCTCAGGAACGTTTGGCACTGGTAATTTTAATAATTTTTATTTTGTATTTGATTACCTTTATGCAGACGGAAACTGGGAATGATCTCTCTAAGAAGTTCTTCTAGTGTAACCTTTAAAAGTCTCACACTCTAATATCCAGCTGGCATTGTATTGCTGCAGCCTGTACTGGTTGGAGAAGAGCAGCAACATCTCTATATTATTATCTGACTCCAGAATTTAGATCAGATTTGCTGTTTTTCAGATATAACCTTTTTGATAGTGATGTGACGTCTCAGCCATCATTGCACCTGGGACCACAGAGAACTCCAGTTGTCTTGCAACACCTGGAGGGTTTTGCATCCTCTGGTCTTCCTTCTTCCTTCCCTGAAGCCCTAGTGTGAGAAAAAGGAGTGGGATGTACAGCAAGAAACTGTAGGCCAGAAACATTGCTCAAGATGCTACTGACACCTCTGGCTTCTCCCACCTTTTCTGCCAGATGAATGCCTGAGATTCCTACCCCCAGGTAGGAGCTGGGAAATAGGCACTGACAGGCATGCCACAGAAACACAGCCAACTTCACCCACCCCTTCTTAATAGGGTTTTTTTTTCCCCCCTGTTCTTTCCCCCTTATAGCTACAGCAGTAAGTGCATTAAAGAAGTACATTTAGGTCACTTCAGACCAGAACATTAAAACAAATGCTGATAGTTCAAGGTTAATAGATGCATAAAACAAAAGTAATTCCATGTCAAAGCTGAGATGACAGGTGATTTGACTTGAGACTGCCTTGCAATCACTCTTTTACATGTGCTCTGTACTGAGACTGGCGGAAGGTGTTATGTTTCTGACATTTACTTGTCAGAAAGGTATGACAATAGAAATTGTTTCTATCTCTGCTGGTCCCAGATGTTAACCTTCTAGCTTTATTTTGTAATTGGGGTTCCACGGAGCTTTAACATTTTCTATTGATTCAATAGAAGCGATAACATTTCCAATCATAAGAAGGCATTATAGAAATATCAGGCAATTCACATATCAAAATGTTTGATAGCTGGGCTCACCACATTAATTTCTGTCACCTTTGCTAGGAACCCTTTATCCTCTTTTTAATACTGAAGGACACCTGAGAGTAGTTTCTGTCACTTTTATTGTTCAATAAAGTAGACAAAAGTTTCAATTAACAACCAAGGAGCCTCTAGGAAATTGTGAATGAGAGTATATTTTATTCATTTTACTGTATTTCTTTTTTCTAATGTGCCAGCTGTGACTTCTAAGCTGTGTTTCACAGGGGAGGGGGAGGAAAAAGTTGATATAAGCTTACACAGTCTGAGGGCCATATTTTTAAAACAACTTTGTTTTAGTTGAGAGTCAGGTGTTACAAATATTTTGAAAATTCAGCTCTGCATTGGAATGCCAATAACTTAAAGACTGATATGACCCCTAAGGTTCAGTTCAGATAAAAAAAAAAAAAGGAAGCATGAATGTCATATGTGGTATGCTTTACATTAGGAATAGGATGCAAGTCTGGTATCCTTTGTATAGCAGTCTTACACCAGCATGTTATTTAAAAGCTTAGATTATATTGAAATATGTATTTTTGGCTGCTAAACAGATGAAGACTGACCTGATAGGTTTCAGTGCCATTACCGTGCTACACATCCTCTCCTGCAGTCAACACTGGTAAGATCATAGAGGTAGATGTCATGGCCAGGCTGTCACTTTACCCTCAAAAAAATTTCTCTGTAGTAATAATCCTTTCAGGTTTTGATATAATGTCCAACTCTTCCACCGATCCAAGAGGTGCAAATGCCATACCCCTTCTGGTTACTTGTTCCTTGGATACATCCCACTGTCACACACCTCTGGCTGAACAGACGGTGGAGCAGAGTGTAATGTCACCCTCTCTGCAGCTCTGAAGTTGTCCTGACTTCAATTCCCTCAACACCTCCCCCTCCAAGGTATCACAGCTGAAGGACAATGTCACAGCTCTACCAAGCCTGAGTAGCCAAGAAAACAGTTTTCATACAGTTTGGGCACCACCTTGGTTATCACTTATTTCAAAGGATGCACCAAAAAGGAAGACCAGTAAAGAAAGAACTGATGATTTCTATTTTGGAATCTGTTTATTTGTGTTTTTATTTTAAAGTCTGCACACATATTCGGTGACTGATATTGGAGCCTAAATCATGTTTTATACGTTTCCCTGAAGGTTATAAAACACCTCAATAACACTGCTCTTTCCCTGTTTTCCCCTTCATCCCCAGCTTGTGAAAGAGAAGAATTTATATAAAATTTCAATCCATCTAAAAGCCATCAATGTATAAAACAGGATAACCATTCCAGAATGTAATAAATATAAACACAGTACAATAGACATCAGTGTCATGGAAACAATTGTTAAATTTCAGAAAGAAACACTCCTTACCACTGTATAAACTGTCTGTCAGAATGATTGCATAGGGCAAGATCTGCATCTGGTCTTAATTGTTTTATTTTTCCTTTATTCTCATAGCAGGACATACAAGTGCTGCAAAAAGAAGCCATGCCTCATGTTGAGAAGCCAAATGGCCTTTTTTTCCACACTTCTTTCCCCTTCTTTAACAGAGGCTCCATCTACATATGTGTAAAGGGAGCTGTAAAATCAGCTCTTTTCCACATAACAGCCAACATCATCTGCGTGTCCAGCTCCATGAGGACTTTCTTAATGATTTTGACCAAAGGACTTTCTTCTCTACAAATTTATTCTCCCCCATCAGACACAACGTGAACCATTAGTACCCTGAAACAGTGCTTACCTTCTCACAAACCAAAACTGATGGGCAAATAAATGCTTTGTGGTTAAAGTACAGGCAAAGCCCTGAGGGTGAGGGGGTACCTGTCACCGTCACAGCTCCGTGCCAAGGAACACTTCATATAACATCATGTCACAAATGATGGGGTAAGATTTGGGTCATTTCAATGTGACTGATGATTTCTAGATGATATGGGTATTTGGAAAATCTTGCAGTAATTTTAAAGAGTGAATGAGTTCAAACTGGTAATGAAGACATTAAAAAGATTTATTCATGACATAATTATAAGTCTAATCTCAGATTTAAAATACAGTGGATTTTTTTTTTTTACTTCTTTGTTCCATGAAACATTCAACTGAAAACAATGTGTGCAATATTTTATAAATAACAGTGAAAAAATTGCTTGAAAAAATTGCATGAGAAAATTAAACTAAAAATAAAAAAAAAAATATGTTTCAATTAGCATTTCATAATCCTTTTCACTTTACCTGTAGGAAGATTTTATAGGGAAAATCTCACATTTCACGCTCTTTCAGATGAAAACATCTTTATTTTGTAAAAGTGGGAAATTAAACCAAAATTTTCTATTGCCATTACTGTTGCTGTTGAAACTCAGTCCTCCTTCTTGGAGATGAACAAATCCTAAAGGAGGAAAATTAACAGGGGACTCACTGTTTTTTCTAGTGAGTATTTCCAAGGATGTTCCGCTCAAGAAGAGAAACAGAATCTGGTTTTATCATATGTTGCTCTTATTATATATTTTGTGGTGAGTCGAATGTGCAACCACATCAGACTTGTTAAGATGTTGTTCCCTCTCTGTGATTCTGTCTATTCAGAGTGCCCTGCAAAGCACAGGGACATCACAGGGAAGGTTTTAGTAGCAATGAAAGCACCATCCTTGATGACAAGTCTCAACACTTCCTTTTCATCAAGCTTTCTGGCGTCAGAATACCCTTTCCACTATCAATTATAATGTTCAAAAAAGATAGTTTTGATCCTAATTTTCAATATAGCAATTATAGTTGCTTTTCATGCAAGGTATGAGGCTAGGATTTCTGAAAAAGCAGTTTGTGGTGCTTCCTCATCCACTCCATAGTAATTTATATGTGTGTGTATATATACATATATGTACAAATATATATATATTTCAGTCTGACTTGGACCTTTGCATCCTAGAAGATAACCATCCTCACGACATAACATAATTTGATCTACTTTCTAGGGTAGAAAGGACACTTTTTCAGTGGGTGGATGTTTTGTATTTCACAAATGCGTGGTTCTCAAATGTATATAAAACTGACTGTCCAAAACCTGAATCATTTAAAAGTCACCATTGGTGGTCAAAATGTTAAGGCTACTGATTATTCTATTTTTCAACCTGGCAATACAGGTTTGGTCCAGTCTGGGTAACTAAAATTACCATCATAAAATATTTCTATAAAAGTAGTAAAGAACAAGGTATCACTATTAAAAAAAAAAGAAAATTTAAATTCTAACTTATGACAGAAACAACAATTGAAAACCTCAATTAAAAATGTTTTTGGAAAATACTTATTTTTATCAACTTATTTTAGACTGGTTTTATTATTATTTTATTATTATTTTTCAGTAACTAAAATCAATAGTTCTTTTCAAAAATTATTTTTATTAGAAAAAAAATTAAATTCTTTATGTTTTCTGAGAAAAAAAATACCCAAATTTTAATACAAGTTATAAATAAAAAGTATAAAATTTTCTTTTACATTTTTTTCTTCCTACAGAAGACATTTTTCCAAAATAGGACATATTGTTATATGTCAAATGGTGAATCATCATCTCCTCTTTTGAATGGGAGATCTGTTAACAAGTAACTTTATTTAAAGAAATGTAAAGCATGGGTGGCAAATGTACAGTTCTTGAGTTGCAGCCTCATTCCAGTGTCTCAGACACTTTACAGATTATCCCTGCCAAAGGGAAGAGAACTAAACTAGATAAAGTGGGTGAGTCTGAGGGGTTTTTTGCTCTTCTTACTTTATGCTTTTGCTAGAAATAGCATTTTTTGGCCTCGCTGATGTGTTTTGGGACTCAGTGCTCAGAGACCTTCAGCACTTTCAGGTCTCACTCCCAGGGTGGGAGTTACTGTTTTTTGTTATGGACAGTCAGTGCTGCACAGGAAGATGTAATTTCTCAGGTAACTTGTGCAGAACCCATGGAGAGCAGTGACTATGAGGCCTAAGATCTTGAATTTGATTTTGTATTCTTTGGAGAGCCAGTCCATAGAGCAGAGCATTGGGGTCATGTGCTTTCAGCTGCTGGAGGAGTTTTTCTTGGTCAGGGGGATTTTTACAAAACCTTAATACTAAACTTTCTTTTGAGAGAAATAATGTTCCAAATGGACTCTGCTATTGCCAATAATAGTTGATGTTCTTTTCTTGCACAGACTCTGATCACGTGATGGCATTAAAGAAAAAAACACACTGAAACTATGTAGATGGGAGGTGAATTGTACTGTCATATAAGGTTCCATATAGGGAGGTAAAGGAATTTTATATTGTGGGCAGGTGAACAGAAGCATGGATGTCTCTGGACCGAGATGAGGACCAATATAACTTTCTGCACGTACATAGAATTGATTTTAAGCATGTAGAAATTACATTACAAGGAGTGGAATTATTTAAGTAATTAGGAAGAGGATATAATGTGCAGAATCATGGCCTAACTGTTGTATATAAATTTTATGCATTACATTAGAAAAGTTATTACTGTTGCAACTAAAGCAAGGAAATGTCAGATTTGTCTGTTCTTAATTATGCAATCACATCCATCTACAAACCACTGTGGTTTTTGCCTCTAGTAGAAAAGCAGTATGTAATTAAGGATGATATAACTAGTGCCTACACATGAAAAGATTTAATTATTTCCTTTTCTCCCTTTTCAAGACTAGTCTTATTGCTTCCCGTCTTTGGTCTTAGGTTAGCCATACAACTGGTCTCCTACCCAAGTCTCTCTTATGCAAAGCTCTCTCCTTCTACCTTCAGTTTCAAGGTTTCTTACCGACTGCAGTTTTTCTAGGTTCATGCTCAGGTTCACTCTCTCCTCAATCCATGCTCTGCTCAGACTCTGTTTGTGCTTGGGATTTCCACAACCCACCTTCAGGACCTTCTAGTTGGCCAAGGTTCACAGGGTCCCACCTCTCAAGCCTGTCCAGGTCCCTCTGGATGCCATCCCTTTCCTCCAGTGTGTGGCCACACCACACAGCTTGGTGTCACCAAGCAAATTTTTTGAGGGTGTCCTCAATCCCACTGTACATGTCTCCAACAAAGAGGTTAAACATTTCCGGTCCTAATACCAACCCCTGAGGATGCCACTCATCCCTGATCTCCACTTGGACATTGAGTCACCCACCACAGCTGTTTGAGTGTGACCTTCAAGGCAGCTGCTCATCCACCCAGGGGTCAAATCTGTCAAATCCACACCTCTACTGTGTATAGACAAACATGTCGTGCAGGACAGTGTCAAAGGTTTTGCACAAGTCCCAGGCAGATGATGTCAATTGCCACCAAATCTGTTGCATGCATGTGAGCAGCAATACGCAGTGATTACAGGAAACACTGAGCAATCAGGTATTTCTGTAACTCAGGAAGAAAATGGTCTACTTCAGGCACAATTACATACAGGGAAAAGTATGATTAGGGTTGCTGGGCACACCAGTCTGCAAGAGCATATACTGATAGAGGATTTTGACACAAGCCTGTATTACCTTATAACATATTATCATTTCTTACGGTTCCAAGGTCAATGTCTCTTTCTCAAATAACATTTTGGACCTGTAATTGTTCATCTACATGCCAGCAATTATGGGTGAATTGATCAGCCAGTAATTAATGCTATGCTATTACACTTTTTAATTTGTAGATTATGCAGCTGCAAGCGTTCACACATTTTTAATTTGTATATTATACAGCCACAAATGTTTACAATGCCCTTTTTAATCTCCTTACACTACCACTGCCATTATTCACTATAGATTAATGATACAGCGAATGCTGAGGTTTATTTCATTTACCACTCTTACCAAGAGAGCTGTTAACATTAGTGTGCTCTATTACTTAATGTCTTACTGCAGCTGCTAGTGAGCATTGGTTACCCTTTAAAATATTACCACTCAGTTCTTTCCTCTCTTTCTCCTTTTTTTCCCCCCCTCTCCAACACTCTTGTTACTGACAATATGACTCTGTGGTAATATTACACTTTATTTCCAAATTTATTTCAGGAGTTTTGTTCCAAGGTGTTTCAATCTTTTATTCCAAACAATGGTACCTCTCTGGCCCTGAATGTTTTGCATTTCCCAGCCTGTTTTTCCTTATACTCTATGACTTTACTCTCTCTCTTCATATTATATTGTAAACTGGGCAGCTAGCCCATAGCCTTACTTCAGGGAAACATCCCTGTTCAGGACAACATTTCAGCATGTCTTTAACTTAAAACATATGCTCCAATCTATGCAGAACCTCTTGCTTACATTGTTTGCTTGAATAGGACACCATGAGAGTAATTGTTCTTGCCACAGCCTTAATTTGGAGTCTACCAATGCCAAAAAGAGCCTTGTCCTCATCTGTTAAACTTTTGAGAATTTAGGGAAGTTGCCTAATTTATTGTTAATATGACAATGATATTGCTTCCTCCTGTAAACTTATTTGTCATATACAAATTAAAGTCTTAAAATCTTAAACCAGTTCAAACCATAAAAAGCTATTTCACCTTCTAAACTCTTATTTCAAAGTACAAGATAATTACTTTAAATATATACGCACGCATACATATTTATATCTATATATAACAAATATCCTATTTAGTTGCTCTTCAATTTAGGAAAAATGTTCCATTTTCCTCCAAACTATGCCAAGCAAAATGGTTGTCTCCTTTCCATCTTCTTTTAGATGGAATGAAATTTTTTCAAATTAAATATCAGAATAAAACAAAACTCACCTGAATCTTGTTCCCATACACACAAAAGACTTAAACCACTTCCATGGAAAAATCTCATATTTATAGCCTTGTTAAAGTCCTCCAACAGTGTTGAAAGGAAAAGAAAGAGCCTTGTGTCAAATCAGTGGCTAACCAGAAAATCACAACTTTCCTTTAGATAGCTTTGCCTGGGTACTTCATTAGAAACATCCTGTAATGTCTTTCTTCTTTTTTTTTTTTTTAATTCTTAAATGAAAAATCAATGTGCCCTGATTGAGATATCTGTACTTTTTTCAAGATCACATCCTGAGAGATGAAATACAGCTGAAGAAGTTTCCTATTGAGGGAAGGTATGGTACCTGATGAACAATTCCCATGGAAATCATCATGAATTAGCAGAAATAAAATACCAATTTTTAAACCCACTTGATATGTTCCTTGAATTGTTCCCTTCAAAACTATTTTTCCCCGGAAAGCAGATCCCTTTAACATGTAAATAGCAAAAAAACTAATTTTCTCTCGAAAAGCAGTTTTGAAGGGAAAAAAAAATCAACCAGTCCTGGTAAATGGCATTACAGTGACTTACACCAGTTCAAGATTAATACTTATTATCATACTCACATGGGCATTACAAGGATTAATGTTTGCAACATTTCACTGGAAAGCTAAAATTATCACACAATTATCTCTCACAAATGTTAAACAGTGGCACCTGAGATAGCTCATGTCTTACATATTATCCTCAGTTGAAAAACTTTCTGAAGGGTCTCAAATACCACTGTTGATAATTATAAAGTCTTCCAAAGGGATCTTACTAATAAGCAGCTGTACAAAAATGTAAACCTTTGTATATAATATTGCTTTAGTTTAGAATCTGAATTATCTCAGAGGGAAGGGGGGAACACATTACTCTTTATATTTTTCATTAAAATATTTACCTATCCAGTTGATTTAAATTTTTCTCTTTGACAATATAAAACTTATAATGCAGGCAGACTGAAGTATGTTCTCCTCTCTCAAGTCCCAGAATAGCATATTACAGTGTTTTCCAAGATTTTTGCTGGTGACCAGCTCTTGAGTGGGATCCTAATTTCCTTAGTTTAGCTGGGTCCCCCATCCCTTGACTTAAGGAAGCAGATAGATTAGTTCAAAACATATAGTAATAAGAGGAGACCTGGGGTTTAATCTCTTCTGGAAATACTGAGTTTTCACATTTCTTCACCTGGGAAAAAAAAAATCTGCAATAATTTCAGCAGAGTGTTCTAAGGAAAGAAAGCTAATCCAGTACGAGGAAACATTGACACCATCAGCAGAACAAAGAGCCTTCCAGGTAGGTATGGAAAACACAGTTTTGTTTCTTGATGGCTGAAAGTACCTCATGTGTGCTGTTTTGAGGTGATTTATCAGAGTGACAACTCTTCTGACACCAGAACACCCTGTTGTCAGGGTGTAGTAACAGGGTGCTGGGCATCATCCCCATGTACCAGGTTCCTCCCAGGAGAGTTTGCAGTAACAACTGCACGTCTATCTTCTTTTATTTTTTTTCCCACTTTTTTTAATGACAGGTTTGGGTTTTTTGTTGTGGGGTTTTTGTTTTGTTTTGTTTTGTGGGTTTTGGGGTTTTCTTTACTGTCTACTGTCTACTGTCTCCTGTCTACTGATTCTCAAAAGTACCTCTAAGATGACTGGTTTCTATTGACTCTTCGCCCAAGATGTTCTCCTGGATACCTCTTTTCCACAGGTAACTAGATTTCTCTACCTAGAAAGGGAGTTTAGGAAATGCTTAGACCTGTCATTCTGGGGACAACGTTTAGGTAACTGTAAAGATAATAATCCTTTCCTTTACCCATATGGTACCTGTAAGCTTTTTTCCCAGATAACTTCCACACAAGGAGAAAAATCACTGGAATTTCCCTGAGCCCTGCAAATTAGTTTCTTCTCTTTCCCATACCCCACATCTCTTTCACTACTGAGATTAAGAAGTTTATAAAATACAACTTGTTACAGTCATGAGGGATTACTACTATATATTATCACTCACAGCTCATTAACCCTGAAGCCCTGCTAACTAAGAAAATCCTGTCTAATGAGGTTTCCTTCACTGCACTAAAGAACAAAAGGTCTCAAAGTTTTGCCTATTACCAACCTCCCTCAAATTATTTTCCCGTAATTAAAATGGAACTTTAAGGACCTTAAAATACAAACCTGAATTTCTTCTACTCAAGAAAATCCATGTCCACCCTTTTCCCATGATTACAAAGGATATTCAAGCTGTTAAATAGAAGGAGAATGCATTTTTAGTGTTTTCTGCCATTTCTCAAGTGTAAAAAAATCCCACTATTTGAAATAAAGTATATGACTTCTAGGCATATTATACCTAATTCAGTTTTGCTGTGAACATCCCCACCTTTCATTGACATTAATGGGAGTCAGGCTACTTTTCTCCTGGGTTAAATTAGGATTCTTTGTCAAGAAATTCAAAAGTGACTGGACAACTTGTCAGGTGTCCCAGTGATAAGTGTGATGGAAGAGTCCAAATTAGATTGGCTTGACAGGAGGAAAAAAAATAAATCTATTTACTGTTATTTACATTATAGAAGTACTTAGCAGGTCCAAAAGGGATTGAGAAACTCACTCTGAGGCTTCTGTCAGAAAGAAAGTGGTATTACAAAATAAATCATATTAGAAAAAACATTAAATGTCCCAGATTCCAGAGTTAGATGAACACATAAAAGTCTCTATTTCTTACATTTTTTAAAAAAGGGATTAAACATCAAATAAAGCAATAAGCAACTTGTACCATTTAAGGCCAGAGTACATTCTCACGTATTCATGGGGTAAATAAAAAACTTCAAAACTAATTTAAGAGAAAAAGTAATTAATAGTCTCACAAACAAGCAGAAATTTAAGGATGGAGATGCAAGTCTTTTCAGATACCCAATTTTCAAGGCTTTTTCTTTGTCAGGATTGTCTTAATTTTTCCTCTTGGCAACATCAGTGTCCGTAATTGTGTAATTTAAATGCTAGGCTACCCAATTTCTAACTCATATATCACACATTCAAATTGAGATCCCAAATAAAATAACGTGCAGTTGTTTCACCACACCCTCCACAAGTCCTGATAGTTATCTACTACTTAGTGAGTGACTCTAGTCAGTCAGAGATTCCATCCATTTTTATGTGTTTGATACTTACATACACCTTACATACATTTTCTGGTGTTTGATACTAACAGAAAGGTTAGTGAGATGTCCCCATGAGTTTGATTGTTCAACCTACCGATTGTGATACCTCTGTCACCTCTGTGTTCCTTCAAAAATGTCCCTGTGGTGCTTTGAGATGTTCTGTGTGCTAGGTGGCTGCCAGAATTCCTTACGTGAGGAGCTTGGAAATAGATTTTTAAATATGTTTGCTTACAGGTAAGAAAGTGCTTTGCAACAGAAAATAAGGGAGATGCTGATACTTCATTGTCAATGATGGCAGGTCCATCAGGAGCTAAAGGAAAGGCAGCTCATGCCATGGGGAAAATGTAGGGGGAGAACACTTACACCTGTAACCTTTGTACAAGAGTTGCAAGTGTTCATACTCAAACTGAGTTTGAGTAGCCTGTGCTATGATATGTGTTACCCACAAACCCTCCCTGCCTCTGAAGACTATTGTTTCCCCCCCAAACAATACCATTTCTCTTCAATATTATTCTAAACTATTTTATTTACATGTCTAGAAGTGATTTTGTGTTCACCTCCTAAACCAGGAAGCCCCGCTGCCACCCTGTCTGCTGATAACACTCTCTATGTGAGACGGACTTTAACTGTAGTTTCTCTCAGATGTAAAAGATTGGCAGCTAAAAATATGACTAATCATAAGTAGGTGTCCTCAGCAGAACTTTCCTCAGACAGGAGTGTGGAAACAAAACAAGAAAATGCTTTTATGTTATCAAATGTACTTTTTTTACAAAGGACATCCACGGTGACTCAGATCAGTACAATTGACTGCATCACTGGTAAAAATGGGACGCTTTGAAATTCTCATGTCTATTTTTGACTACTCTAGTAATTTTGTCTGATTCATGTAATTGTTCTGTTTTTCTTTTCTTTCTTTTTTCTCATGTACTTGTTTCTTTGAGGTGTTTCCAGGAGAAAGAAAAAAAAAAAGAAAAAAAACCTTAAAATGATGTTAGTAAAAATGATGTTCAGTCGATTAGGCAACTGTAATGATAAATAACTATGACTGACTTTCTCTTTTCTTTCTTCTTCTTTTTTTTTTTTTAATGCTGAACTATGTCCAGTCTCCTAAAATGGGCTTTCATAGGTGGGACTAAGTGACAGTGCTAAGTGAGCACTAAAGGGAATTTTTCCATCAACTCTGTCTGTTACCACAGTGACTAGTTATAGGGTGATCACTACTTATATCACTTTGGGATTTTTTTTTGTTATTCTTTATTGTTTTATGTTTTCGTTTTTGTTTATTTAAAAAAAAAAAGGCATAAATATTCTTATGTTAAAGGTTCAGTTCAAATGCCTGAATGTTTTCTGTTAGTTTTACATTCCTCAGAGTAGTTTGGTTTTTAACTTGTTAGCTTTTAGAAATAAATATATTTATTTATTTATTTATTAGATCTTACGTTGCCAGAATGCCATGATGAATAGAAAAAAAATGAAGCACACCGAGTTTTCACAAACCCATACTGCACAGCTGGATTGTGGTTCTGAACGTATTATCAGATCTTAAAACTAAGTAGCCATTCAGCTGAATCTGATGTGGTGTGGGGGCACATGCACATCTGGAGCGTTGGTTTCAACACCCCCATTTCCCATGGGCTTATATGGACGATGAAACCAAGCATCCTGCATGAAATAGGATGGATCTTTCAGGATTTAGGAGCATGCAGCACTTTCTAAAAAGGGTCTGCAGCAGACCTACCAGGTGAGCTAAATAGAAGCCTCCATGCACTTGAGAGCTGTGATAAGCCTCTCTCTGCTCGAACTGGCTTAAACGTACATTGCAGCAGGTTTTATTGTTAACTTCTCTTTGGCCTTCAACAAGTAGTCAATAGCCCTGCAGATTATATTCTCCTCTGCCATCCTGATTGCTGGAAGCATTCATCCAGAACTAAGCCACTGCAGTAAACAGGGCAGGGTGAGAATTTTTCAACAAAACACTTTTTCTTCAGAAAAAGGTGATTCATCGAAACTGAAACCTTTCACAGGAAAAGACTGGATTCATCGACTATTTTTTGTGGTGGCAAAAGAAAAAGCTGTGGACTTGCCGCTTTACTTTGAGGTGGTTGAAGCAAATAACATTTTCCATTTCAAAAAGTATTTGAGCAAATGATTGAGCAACATTACCCTATGGCAGATAATTTAATAATAAAAATGGAATATTTATTTTTAAGGAAAAGGGAATTTTTCTTCCCCTATTTTCAATTTATCCTTTTTTTTGAGGTCTTTATGTTATTTCACGTTAAATAAGGATATTTTTAGCAGAATGGCAAAGCAGGTTCCCATACACCTACAGAGACAACAATCAAGAACTGAAGAAGATTTTAATTTTCTTTTTCAAGTGATTAGTGAAATCAGCTAGTAGACAGTTTGCATGAATACTGTGACTGTAGCCATCTTTTAGAGCATAAACATGGTTTTACTATGGTAAAGGTTATTATTTCTGATTATTCTGAGTAAAAAATAATTGACATATATATAATCTTGAAAAATAATACATGAAATTTAACACAGACAAAAAGTAATATCTGGGTATGCTGCTCATTCAATAAAACACCAAGATAAAAAAGTTACATCATCATAATATACACCTACTGATTTGCCATGCAATGAAAATAGAACAAATGTCTAGTTAATTTTTGTTTCTTTGGGCTACTGAAGTTTTCAAATATGTTTCTGGAGAGGGTGGTACAAGAAAAAGTGACATAAATAGAAATAATATATTAAAAAAAATGGTGTCTCAAGATGAAAAATGGATCTGGGAGAGCGGAAATGCCTCTTTTAATAAAACTATTTTCCACATAAATTAAAGGAAACAACATGAAACTGTATTGACTGAACCAAGGGTCCCAAATGGGAAAAGCAAAATTATGTTACTCAAAAGAAGTGGTAAGAGTTCTTATGCCAGGCAATCTGCATGGCACAACCAGGATTTTGTTAAATTAAGGAATCCAATAAGAATATTGAAATACTAAGGCATGAAATTTTAAAAGCACAACTAAAAAGAAAAGGAAAAAAAAAGGGAAAGAACATGTGTCACAGTAAGGGACAAAAAAGACCTCTTTTGCTTGCAGACAAAAATAGCACATGGAGTTTGCCTGCCTCAGCAGAAACTAATGCGAGGTGAAGGAAAGCGTAGAAAATGAAATGATCATAGCAAATTAATATGGACCTTCTGAGAAAGCAGATCAGGAAGTGTTTTTTGTAGATAATAGAGACCCACATAAAAACAGGCTGGAATACTGATGGTGAGCTTTTTGCAAACACCCTGGTGCTGAATGAGATAGAAAATGTACAGCATGTTATCATCTAAAAAGGGCTTGTGCCCTTTTTATAAGACTGCTTCATCCACTGAGGAAAGCAGTCAAAAAGATCAAAGGCTGCGCTGGGTTTAGTTCTCCCCAAGAATCTGAAGCTGAATGAAAAATAAAAGCAACCACAAAGTGTCAAACAACATAGAGAATCTCAACTAAAATATTCTGTTTTCTCCCTAATCACTGGTGTATTAGCTGACTAGAGATAAAAGAAAAATCATTATAATCTTCATAATGCTAGCCATGAATTAGAGACACATGAACTGCAAAGCTGGAGATTTCTTCTTAGGCTGAGGTTTGTATTTACAAGTGAAGGGAACAGAGGTTTGTCTAAAATCAGGGATCAGATTTCCCAGGGACAGTAGATGACAAATTATCAAAGGATGTAGATATAATGTTGGCAACGAAATATAGCACTGGGGATTGAGATAAATGCATTGCTGCTCTGCCTGATACTGGAACAAACCTGAAATATATACAGGAAAGGATGAAAATGTTAAACCCAGGGTTTGTCTAATCACTTCCAACTTCGGTGAGTCCCTGGGTTCCTCTGATTATGTTCTCTGTGGGCATTTCCTTCACTCCCCAGCACACATGCACAAAAACCCACCTTCCCAGTAACCGAGAAGGGGGACAGACACAATCACTCCAAGGACCTTGAATTGTTTCACAGCAGTAAATGAACTCTGACCATGAAATGACCATTTCATGAGCAATTCTTTGTTATATCTCATTAGTGATGTTCTCATGTGCATGTGAAACCAAGTTTCTGCTCTGAGCTTGGTTAACACAGCTGGTGACACAGACCCTTTCTGAGGGGTACTCACCTCTCCCATCTGGCACTAAACTTTCACATTCACTGAAAGTGAATGTGAAATCTGCTGTGATATCATTGTCTTAGTCATGATATCAAGCGGACAAGTTGGTCTTGTGATCCTTAACATGTGAATGAAAGTGCCAGTCCCTTAGGGGTACAGAAAAATGCAATCTTTGTGAACTGACCACTAAGAGATTTTTTTTCCTCATCCGGTTAAATTTCTTTTTTTTTTTTCCTCATTTATTAAAATATAAAGGAGATCTGTTCAAGTGGAAGTCCATGAACAACAGAATGCTTCTTTCTCTCTCTTGCATTACTTTTCCACCTCAATATACCATTATAAGGCCAACTGATCTGCTACACAGCTCCTGGGCAAACTGATGCACCATAATCTCTATTGATGCCCAAGGAAGTGGAGAGCCCTGATCCAAATGAAACATGATGGTTTGGGTCAGATCAACAGTAATCTGTGGTAGCCTGAACTGTGCACTGACTAGGGTGGGCTGTGATTGAGTTGCTGCAGAATTCTTTGATGAATCATGTTAGTTAAGAAGAACAAAGGGATGGTGACCAACCCAAACTGTAATTCCCATCAGACAGAACAACCTGAAAGACACAGGGTGATCTCAAACAAAACTGCAATGAAATGTTTCAGATTTTTGAGGTGCTGCTATTGTCTTGGACTCACCAGTTCATGTGTGTGTTGTAGAGAGCACAGAGAAATAAGGGAATATTTTAACTTTGCCCTCCCAGATGTAATGGGAAAAAAAAAAATAAACAAACACAAAACTTTCAAGACTCAGACTTTCTGTATCTCAGTTATCCTGGAGTGGACCTATTTCTCTTTTAGAAAGATTCTTTAACAAGTATATTAATTGGCTTGTGTACTAAAAACAATAGAGAACAACAACACTCTTTGCAAGATTGTATATATTTTTTTTTCCTTCCTAATATTTTTGTGATCTTTGTACTACTCATATGTCATTGGCAGGAACGTTAGAGTACATACTGCTAGAAGTTTCATGTCACAGTAGAAAGACTTAATACAAATTAACTTGATATTTTCACATAATAACACATATCCATCAATAAAAATCAGTTTGTATTGCAAAATTTAATAAAGAAAAGTATTTAATTTACAGGAAGAATTGTATGGATTTTATCTGGTTACAAGGTTTAGTTTTTTTTCTTTGATTTTGTTACTTAATAAAGTTAGACCAAAAGAAATATTTTATGTGTTTGTGTAGATTTTGAAAGCTCTTTTACTTTTAAAAATATAAGAAAAATAGTTTTTAACATGTTAGTTATAAAAATGGTTTTAATAATCTCTTCTTATTTCATTAAAACTCCCATGCTGTCATTTCCATGAGTAATAGTAAAGGTAAAATAGACTCATATTCTGTAATGAATTGAACTGAATATTTTACTGAAGTCTGGATTTTCCTTTTGATTTCCTGAAAATAGGGAACAATTAGTACTTTTAAAAAAATATCTATTTTATAAATTAGAGTAATCCTTTTATTTTTCCTTTAAAAATGTTACCTAAAAATCCCTTAATTTCCTATATTTCAACTCTCCCACTTCCAAGGTTTAAGAGAATCATACTGTGGATATAGACTGAAATCTTATACATTTGTCCTTACTGATAAAGTCATCAAGCTTAATGTCATATAACTAATGTTTTTTGCTGGTATAGCTGCGTTGGAATTTGTGGAATACTTGAATTTGGACCATGAGGTGGAAAAATGGTTTTTTTTACAATATCTATAAAAGATGTGTGTGTTTTGGTAGAAACTGAGAGGGAATTCCCATTCTTTGTCAATTGTGCTTGCTGGAAGTGTTCTGTAAACCTTGTTTTGACTTCAAGACTTATGGACAATTTAGCACTGATCAAAACGTGTTAGAAATGATGCATTGAGTGTCACCCAACAGTGCACCAATGCAGAGAATGAGGAAATACATGAATATCAGTGTCTAGTGGAAGGTGTCCCTGGCCATGGTAGGTGGGTTGGAACTAGATGATCTTTAAGGTCCTTTCCAACCCAAACTCCAGGATTCTGTGGTTCAGAGACTGAAACACTGAGGAAAAGAGGACTTATTCTGCACTGAGGACAGAGGATCACAATTCTGCACTGAGGACTACGATTCCAGCCACCAAACAAGCCTCTTTGGGAGTCCTTCTTTTTTCATTAATTTTTTTAATGTTTCATGTAGATAGTGAGTTGTTCAAGGAAACTAAATTACAGAGTAGTCACAATTCAATCATACAGATATTGTATTTCAACACTAAGCTAAACACGGCTATGTGATAAGAAAATAGGTCAAACGTTTCAAAAGATCAATCACTCAATCACTCTGGGTGATCCTTTTTTTTTTTTTAATTCAGACTTGCTAGCTATTGCAAATGTGTTGCAAACATTTTTAAATGAAAGTTACTTCATGTTAAAACATCCTGAGCTGAATCACCAAGGAACTCAGTCTATGTTTTAACTCAGCTTCCACTGAACTTCATATTTGCCTAATCTCCTTACCATTATATATTTTCTGTAGTAAAAAGTCTTGCATGGCTCAAGCTGCCCACAAATAGGCAGGCACAAAATCATCTTTATCTGGAAATCCCAAGCTACGGATCGTGGCATTTTCTTGAAATACCACAACGATAGGCAAAATTGTCTAGGACAGAAGGCTTCCCAGGGAAAGAAAATGATCCTAACTTGATTCTGTGTTTCAAATTTGCCAGATGTATATAAAAAGAATCTGATTGCTTTTGCACAGGAGGGGCTGGAAAATAACTGGTTGCCACCACAAGGAATGGAGCTGTGTCAGTTCCAGACCCTTATTCTGGGAGCAATAAATTAAAATTTAAAGTGCACATAAACTTGAACTGGAGCAAAATCTTTCCCCACACTTGTCCAAATATGCATTTTTAGGTTATGTCTCCCACATCAAATCCTATAAGACAGTCAAGTTTAAGCTTTCAGGCAGAGTCATTGTTCTCTGTTGTACCTGACAACTGGGGTCCCTGGTGTTCCCTAGAAGATGGGAGACATTTTTGAAAACCATACTTGGAGCATGTAGCTGTATTTCAGGACAACTCTCTTATCACAGAGGAATTATAGAGTCTGTGTTGCATTTGTTCAGTCCTTTGTGACACTTCATACAACGCTTTAAATAAGGACTGGAAATGGGGACATAACCCTTCCTGTTTCATGTTCTATGTTAATACTCAAATAAAAAGTTATATTTGCTGATAGTGTTTTGGTTTGGTTTGGTGGGGGCTTTTTTGTTTTCTTCCCCCCCCCCCTTCTTTCTGGCTCAACAATAAAAAATTAAGCCTGTCCAGATATCCGAGAGATTTCATCATCTTTTGGAAGTTGAAGGTTGAGATGGGGAACTTTATTAGGCCATAAAAAAAAGTTGGATGTTGCCCTTGTAAAAGTATAGAACATAAATATAAAAAAAATTAGCACTGAGTGTAAACTACTCTAAGCACCCCATGTTGATTAACAATGAAAGATCTCACCTTTTAAAATAATAGCAATGCCAGTTGTGGAGTGTGAAGAGTGCTTTGAATTACAATGAATTGCCGAATGCATTAGCTACAATATCAAATGCAGTCAAATTAAAATGTTCCCTTCTGACATTTTCAATTAAACCCCATCAAGCTTCCCAACAACCTAGGAAAACTAAATAGACTGTGTGAGCTAATGGAAAAGGCAGCCTGACATCTTCTCCTTCCAAAAATTAGATTAAGCATCAATGCTGTTGCAAAAATCTGTACCAGAACATTAAACAATTAAGAACTGGCGTAACAATACTGACCAATGGCCCATCCACTCTTGTGTTGTACCAATTGCTTGTGACAGAGGCCAATACTGAATACATCAGAGGAAGAAAGAGGAGTTATAGTAAGACCTTGCCCTTTCAGGATTCTTCCCATTCAAGCACCTCTAAGTTAAATTTGATTTTGGTTTTTCTATGTTTTCTTGACCTAGCATTGTGCAGTTTCTAAAGTTTCTAACGGAAAAAACCCTTTTGAGTTTGAGAGGGAATTTAAGTCATTTTACAGAAGTAGGAAGCAGGAAACTGTGTGGTCGTTTCCAGGTGAGAGAAGGTTTCTGAAAGAGGATTGGAAAGATAACCCAAGTAGTGTGAAGACTCATTTAGGGCAAATGAAACAAATCTTCCTTACAAACTGTCAGTCAGATCTGTCACAGAGCCAAGGACTGTAAAGCACATATCTTGGATCTTGGAAAATGGAGAGCAAGAGTTGCAGGAATTATCCACACGAGACTTGAGGAGAAGGTGACAACTGCATAAAGGTATAAGCAAATCCTTGTAGGTAAGGCCTAGGAGGTGTTCCCTGGTGAGGTGAACCTTCACGTGTCATACCAAAAAACTTCTTTTCACAACCAGGGATTTGATAAATTTAATAACTTTTCAAGTAGGACAGCCCTACTGTTTCTCAGAACAACCTCAGAATGTTGTGCCTGAACTGGTCTCCAAGTCACCTGACTCAAAAGTCATCTCGAAATAATCAAGGACTCTTGGCATAAATGTGTGAGAGAGAGCCGTGAGTCTTCTCTGGCTCACAGAGTCTTCAGACTCCATTCTGGAAGGGTGAAGGCAAATGACAGACACCAGAGAAAAACAGTCTTGTTTCTGGTCCTCAGCCAGAATTGGTCTAAGGCAGACTATTGTCTTTTTAGTAGCCAGGATATTCCAATTTTCTTTGTGCAAGCAATAAGGAAAATCAAGTCTTAGTTTTCAGCTGCTGTTTTTAAGTACACAGTGTGTAAATAACCCAGGAATAGGCAAGAGAAATAATACAAATTTTGTTCACAAAAGTTTTACTCTGAGAAGTATCTTGGTAAAGATTCAGTTTCTTCACTTCATATTTACATCTGCATCTGTCCTGAAATAAAGCAAGAGAGAAATCATAAATGGATGAAGAATGTTTATATGTCTAGTTTTTTTGTGGTTTAATTAGTTTCTCTTTGTCTTTCTGCTACTTCTTTATGACTTCATGCAGTCCCATCAGAGAAAGCACATTTCAAATGTGTTGTAGACCAGGCAAAAGGTAAAAGTTTATCTGATCTACATCAATTCTAAGTTAAACTGGGACATAAATAAAGAAACAAATGAGTCCATAACACCTTTCTACCAAGGTCCCAAAGACTTAAAAAAAAAAACAAGCAACAAAACAATCCATGGATGGAAACACCTTTAAAACAGGTGCAACTACATTTCAGTTTAGAGCATTATTCTTGAAAAACTTAATATTTTTGAATTCCACTTCTTTCTGTTCAACCTGCTTCATTTTCATGCTATCTTTTTCCATTAAGCTCACACAGTGTCTGACTATGATGAGGACAAACTTCTGGCACTCTTGTATTTGTAAAAGAAACATGCACACACAGCTAATAAGATTTATAGCACAGAAGCATAATAAATCAATGCAGAATTGAGTGAGTTGTATTAGGGGAAAGTGAAAATAAGATTTCTCATTCTGAAATGGATCATAAGACCAACCGAGAATTGGGTATTGCCTGGGAATTGGTGTGTAGTACCTGTTCTTTCTTACCCTTTTTCTACATTTTCAAAGTAGACTTTAACACCTGGATTTATTCCTTCTAATTAAAAAAAGAAAAACTGGGATATCCAAGTGAGGAACCAATTGAGATTTACAAATATAAAATTAAAAGACAAAATGGATTTTACAAAAAATTTCTTTTCATTATGTCATCATCCTAGTCAAGCAAAATTTCCTAAAATAAGAACAATACCTAGTAGCTATAGAAATTCTGAGCAGTTGCAAATACTTTTATTAAGTTTCTATGAGTGTTAGTTAGACATAATTTTTACAGATGAAAGGTGAGAACATCAGAGACAGCACATTGACTGTAACAGCCATCAGAGAAGAGACATTCATGAAGGCCATCTGATTGTATATTTGTGTTTGAAAGCATGAAATATACTTAAATGTGCATTACAAGTAGGTCTTTATGTCCACAATATCTTGAACTTACTTTTCTGTTTAGTTTGTGGCCAAATTAATCATAAACAAGTCTTCTGATCACAGTCTGAATCCCACACTGTTAAAAAGCTGTGTATAAAACTTCAATTATCCTAAACTCAGTGGGGGACAAAAAAGTCAAGAGAAAAAATGTTAGTATGCACAAATAACTTTGCTGGACCAGTTTAATAAAAAAGTTTGGCAGATATCCAGGAAGATCAAGTCTTCTGACTGCTGGTTGAGTCCCTGCTGGCATTATTACTTCTGGTTTTCCTTAACCAAAAACCTAATCCTTGAAGGAGTCCAAGAAAAAAAAAGAAAAAAAAAAACAACAAACTTTTGTTGTACAGCAAATTACAAGGCTAGATACTTTGACTCAGATTTCCAGAGGGACTTGATTGTCTGAACCTGGGATTTAGGTACTTCATTTGTAGCTAAAAATCAAGAAGAAGACCAAACTAACAGCAATTGCACTCTCAGCAAAGAATCACCTCACACCGACTATGAATCTGGACATAGATACTGTCAGCTGTCAAATGCTGGTGGATGAGTAGATAAATTAATCCACCCATCAATCGTTTCATATGGTTCTTTCCAAAGCAATGTATCATCTAATAGATTTAATAATAAGTCTCACAACATTTTCTACCCATAATACTGGATTGTGTCATATTTCTAACTCCGGGTTTTGCTTCCCTTTAGATGGATGTGCTACAGAATAGATCAGACCACACTTCTGGCCTGCCAGATAGTATTAATTTATGATGTTCTCTCATCCTTCCCTGGTGCTTTGGATCAAACAAAGGCACTGTTTAAATAAATAAATTGTAATGTAATGCAATTAAACATTTTCCCAAAGCTGTTAAGATCAAGGCAACTAATAATTACCTGATGCAACAATTTTAAAACCCATGACAGACATTTATATAGTTTAGTGATTACTGTCATAATGTTAAGCTATTGAGCCTGGCTCTGCTCACATTATTCAGTTAAGAATGTAAACCCAGCAGAGGTAAGATCAGCAGAAATCAGCCCATCACCATTATTAATTCAATAGAAATATTTATGGATTTGTAAGGCTGGAAGGAACAATTATAGTCTAATCTCATGCTCTTTCTCTTGAATAAAACCTGTAAAATTCAGCTAGCAATTCCAGCACTCATCTTAATATCTTTTGTTTGAAAACAACCATTGCAGTTTTACAGATCCCAGTTTAAGTGGACAGGGAAACCTCTTCTCCCAAGGAATGAGAGCTAAAACACTGACCTGAGTAGAAAGTCACTTTCAGGATGCCTGAAAGCTGCATTCACATCTCTTCAGAAAAATCCAATGTTTTAGACATGTACCTTTTTGCTCCTTAACTATAATAGCACAGTTAAATCCTCATTTCTATTTCATACAGATTTACATTTTTTGGCTATAAAAGTTATTATAAAGTAAAAGTTTCAACAAGCAGTGTGGTATATCAGATAGATTTATATAATTTACTACCAAAAGTCTAACCCTTTTTATTTAAAAAAAATAAATGTTGTGTGAACATACAGACACATACAATATACACACTTTCACAGAAACACAAATAAGTTATAATTAACTTTTTATATGGAAGATGTCTTGAATCCAATATGAAATTTCTATTCAGAGAGAATTTTGAAAATTTTTCCTACCAAACTAACCCTGGGATATTTGTGAGAAACTAGAAAATATTCTAAACTTTTATATTACTTAATGACTTAGACATTCAACAGGAATAACACATTAACCTCCTGCAATGCCTTTTTTTTTAGTAGTGATTTTTTTTCTAAACTCCCAAACTGTTTACTATTGTATAATGAAGCCTTTTCCCCCTGTGACTTTTTTTATCATAAAAGTTATAAAAACCTTCATTTTGCATTAGACAAAATTCTCTTTGAAGTCAAAAGAAGAAAAAAGTCAAACAAAGGAAAGCCACTGGAATTTTTTAGCACCATGGAATGTCAGGGTATGGATAGCTCAATAATTACTAATTTTTGAAACGTTAACTCAGAGGGTCACCTCACCTCTTTGAACCTGGGTAGCTGCACTGATCCACTGCAATTTTAGGTTTTTTGTAAGTGAAAATAGACTTGGTCTGAGAGGTTTCTGGGGTTTTTTTTTATGTTTAATTAGGTGGCCAACTCCTGCTCAAGATGGGCTTTGCTATCCCTGTGAAGGGATATATATGGCCAGGAGTGGACTGTGTTTTAAATGGCATGAGAACATTATGGCACAAGTAGCAAATCAGCGAGGTACAACTCTCCTGCAAACACATCCATCCGAGCCTCCATTTCTCCCTCGGAGGTTTACAGGGAATCTGGAAGTGCCATGGCGAAAAGAAGCCGAAACAACCCCTGAATGCTAAAACTTCAGCAGTGTATTTTTAAGGCTGATTTAATGTAATTCACATTTCCCCTCAGAGGATTAGTCTGTCTCGACACACCCATGCTCCTTCCAAAGGAGTCTCAGGAGGAAAGTAAGTGATGTTGGAGGCTGGAGGCAGAGCAGGGGTCTCTGCCTCCCTCCCTGGGCCTCCTGCTCCTTCCCGACAGTCGCACGGCCTGGAGGTTCTGCACCAGTTGCTGGCCAGATGTTCAAGACGGCATCCCTACTGGAAGGTTGTGACAAAGCCCCCGAGAGTTGAATGACAACAATCTGTCAACTAGGCATCATCATAATTTTTTTTCCATATTCCATTATTCCGCACCTTATGTCACTGTTTTTAGTTCCTAAATTGCCCGTTGTTTTTTTCTTTTTTTTTCCTGTTCGTTCCTTCCAACAGTATTTTTTAATTTTAATGACGTTCTACTGCTGAGACTGTTCTACAAAATGTCAGCACTGCTTTCCCCAACCCAAGGTGGGGGGGGGAGAGAGGGGGAAAGAAAAGAAAGAGAGGGAGGGAAGGAGAGAGGGAAGGCAAGGATATATCAATTACTCAGAGAGATCCGGAGGTTCAACGTGCGATGACACCGACAGTAGGAAGTATGATAAATGCTCTGATTTAC
Source organism: Neopelma chrysocephalum (assembly GCF_003984885.1). NCBI lineage: Eukaryota > Metazoa > Chordata > Aves > Passeriformes > Pipridae > Neopelma > Neopelma chrysocephalum. Next base: position 662,521 of record NW_020925669.1, read on the forward strand.
ATCCAACTCCCATTAGATAGTTTCAGAAAATTATGATAAAGTGATTATTTACAAGGAAAACCTTTACAACTTAATTAAATAAGTCTAAGTTTCTGATTTGAGAGGAGAGAACAGATATAATAAATAGAAACTTTTTCCCCCCTCTGATCAATGGTAAAGCATTTTCATCTTCTGAATCCTCTGTACAACTTCTCATGTATGTGCAAGTTACCAAGATGGTACCCACAGGTCCAAAGGACAGGTAGGCATCAAAAGGATTCTGGGGGTGCTTTTGTTACGTGTCTCAGCTGAGATGTCCTAGTGTATTCCCCAGGGCATACAGGTAATGCAGTGGTCTTCTATTTTCTGTCCTAGTGACATATAGCATGCCAAGGGAACAGGGAAGTTTCTTCAAGAAAGGGTGAAAAGACTTTTATTGCACCAAAAAGCTGTAGATAGTGGATATTACAATAAAAACAGAGAGAAAAAGAAAAATATCATCTTAATTTTGTTGTGTCCTTGCTGTTCTTTTCCTGATTTACTCTCTGTGTCCTCTGTTCAGGACACAAGTAGCTGAGTTGGGTCTCTTCCTTTGATTTGGTTAGGTAGGGTAAGCAGTGGTCACAAGTTAAAGCATTCACAATTATTACACAGAGAAAAAAACAATCTCTTGTGAGTTATTCTCACTTGTAGCATCCAATCCCTCATGGATACGCAAGAGCTCAGATTTCTTAATTTTCCAGATACACTAGAAAATCTGTCTTTTCCTGTATCAGAAAGCTATTGAGGAAGATTTCAAAAAACAAAAGCAAGGACAATCCTTTCATTTATGTTACAAGGCTAAGCTTGAAGAATAGGTGTCAGGAAACATGCAGGAGAGTTGTACCTCAGTGATTTGTTGCTCGTACCATGAAAATTCACACACACCCATCTACGACCCTGCTACATGTGTAAAAAAAAGTGCAGGTCACAAATCAGTCTCCAAGATTTCATCTTTCCACAGCTGCTGTATAATACAGAGGTGGCCAGCAATTCTCCTTCAGGAGATGGTGCTCAAAGTGCTCTGACTCATCTTCTTACCCCTGTGTAGCTTTAGGGATTAGACTGAGATGTCTCAGTTAAAGACCAGTAACTTTTGCTTCCTTTAAAGATGGTGAAGGAAGAGAGGCAACAATTCTGGAGAATAATTGTCTTCTGGAGACACATCCATCACTGAGTGTCTTAAGAAGGGACCTTAAGGTGGAAAGACTTCTGGAGGCACCTCAGTTAAGCACCAGGAGTGGGATGAGACCTACATATGCCTCAGAGCACTGAAGTGCAGATGTGAAGCTCTGGAGAGCCCATGGCAGCTGTGACTGTGAACCCTGGGCATGAGGAAGACTTGCCAGCTGACAATGCAGCGAGGGAGCAATGTCCCTGACTTCAAATAGCCTGACTCGAGAGAGATGGGAGTACATGGATCAAACCTCTCTCTTTATAGTCCAGGATTCTAGTTGCAAATAATGGGATTTAGGAAACAGAGGTGTGATGAGGCAGAACTAAATAGCCTTTGTGAAGAATTACTGAGAAAGATTGTTGCTGCAAGTAGTCACTAAGTGGGAGAGATTAACACTGGAGAGCTGTAGTTCCCAGTGCAGTGCTTTTCCTTCAAGTCTGTGAGTCTAAGGAGGGTGTTGCAATATTCCCTTCTCCTCTTCTGCACTACTCAGGTGGTATTTTGTCCAGACTACAGGGAGACAGAATGCTCAGCAGTGTTATCCTATCACTTAACTCAGGGACTGTGAATGTGCAAAACACCCAGGAAAACAGATGAAATAATTTAGAAAAGGACAGAAGGTAAACAAGTCAATTACTGTCTGTCCTAGGCACCGACTGACACCTAGGGACTGAAAAGTGCTGGAGAATCCCTAATACCCACTAATGACTCTGGACTCACTTTCACTCTACAGCCAGCAGACCTGCAGCTACAAATGAAAGGGAGTTGAAATTGTAGACATGATGCACTGTGATCTATGATCATTATAAGTAAGAAAACCAGAAATCCTTGAAAGAGAAGGGAATCCTCTATGGGCCTATTATGCCTGCTCCTTTTGTTTACCTCTTTTTGAACTTCCTATTTTTTTCAGCTAACATTACATATCACAGGCCTCTCCAACCTGTGACTGACCTTTCGAGTTAGAAAAGGGGTAAAGCTAACTACTGAAAAAGTATTAATTAAAAATGTAGATAGGAAGGATAAAAACAAGATATTTTTTTTTTTTTTTTTTTTAAGGTATATGTGTATGTCTGTAGTTCCAAAACTACTCAGTTGTGAAAGCTTCTGAGAAATGGAAGGAAAGAAGGTATCTGGACTTTACTCTGTGTGTCCTATCTGGTCTTCTGCACCTCAGCTCTAGGAATAGCTCTTAATGAAGAAAATGAGGTTGCATTAATTTCACTCTGGGATCAACCAGGGGAAGGACACAGCATATTAGTCGTCGGGGCTGGGTTCTCTTTTATATTCATCCGCATGCATTAACCTTCATCTTGTTTGTTGAGTTAGGTTGCTTTCTGTATATTATGAATAATTTCATTAAGCATTAAAATTTACCCACACTGTATCTTTGGGTATTTTTATTTTTAAAATATTTACAATTTGTAATGCATAATAAATATGTAATAGGCTGGGTATGATTTCTCAGGGTTTACCATTATCTAAGTCTGTCATGTCCTATAACCTTTCTTGGTTTATATAGTATGCAGTTCCTTAATGTAACGTCAGTGCTGTTATCATGGGTTGATGGCAAAAGGACAACCATCTTGACACTCTCCACTCACTAATCACTTCTATTTTGATTTGATTAGCATATAAATGTTTCTGGATTTATGCAATATCAGTGGAAATGTGTTAAAAATACTTGCCAGTGTCCTTACATTGACGGTTAGAATCAGAAAACCATGAATGGAGGAAGTTCCTCTGATTGCATATGGTGACAGATTTCTGGGCCTAAAAAAAAAAGGCAATGATACACAGATGATTTTAGTGCAGAGTCAGTGGAGCAGTTTTTAAAACTCTGGGTTTTGTTTTTTTTTAAGGAATTACCTTTGATTCCTTACAAGGAGGAGAGGAAAGAATAGCTGGGACAATTTATATGTTTAAAAGAATGAATGGGAATTGCATAGTGTCAAAATAAGAAGTTGAATCCAAATCCCCAAAATTTCTTACTCAGAAGAATATTAGCACTATATAGAGAGAGCTGATTATGCTTTTGCAAGCCACTACAAGTGGAACCTCACAGAAACAACCTATCAAAATCTACTCTAAAAGCAGGAATAATGTAGGAGAGAACCAGTTCTGATGGAACTACAGAATTTAGGATGCAAAGCTGTGTGTACCCAACCTGATCCTGCAGCAAGCCATGATGCACACACACATTGGAATGTGCATCTGGCACTTAACTCAGCAAGGTTTTAATCACATGATGTAAGAAGATGAATAATCTAGCTGAAGTCAATTGGACAGTAAATTAAGTAGCCTTAAACATGTTCCTGAAAGAGGACTGAAGTGTACTTCATCCTTACTATCATCTTTGGTTTATGTGTTGAAACATGTTTTGCAATAAATGTAAAAGAGAAATAATTTTATTTTATGAAATGCTTATCTTGGCATCATATTATGTTGGAGATACATGCAGGAGTTACCTTGTGATCAAAAATGACTTAAAAATTGTTTTGATTACATTTTTTTAAATTCTTTTTTTAAGAAATGGCAGCAAAATCAAGAAGGAAGTTCTTCTTGGATAACCTTCTAACCAACAACTACCTACCTGGGAACGTGAAACATGTAATGAACTTAGGATAAAGTAGCCATAAAATGGAAGAGTGTGTAATCTTCAGGAAAGAAGAAAGGGCAACAAAAGTTAAAAAGGAAACAAGTGTTTAACACAGACTCCAACAGCTCTGAAATTTAGCGGAGGAGATAATTATAAGAAAGAACAGGATTCAGGAGAAGAGCTCATCTGAAAACAAAAAGTAATAATTAGAGGACTAATAAGGCTAATTATAAAGAGACAAAGGAATTCAAAGAGAATAACCAAGATCTAGAAAAGAAATCTGACAACTATTGAATGAATCAGGGATTTTTAGCCTAAGGAAAGGAAAACAGAATGTAAAATAAAGGACCAGCACGACAGGTAGTAGAAGTGGAACTGCAACAGGAAGATTTAGGTTAACAAATGGGAAAAGTTAATTGAGAGGCTGATGAAATATCAGGATTGCGATGGATGGTTTGGGAATCTTTGTGGAAGATTTTGAGAATATACTGGATACTCTTTGTTTGGGAATGATATTAGAATACCTGATCTTTTTTAGTCAAGACAATGTATTAGACAATCTCTTTAGATACTTCCACGCCTGTGTTTCCATATTATTTTGAACTCAAAAAAAAGAAAAAAAAAGAAAAAAAACCCCACAAACCAAATCAAATCAAACAAACAAAATTCACTCAAAACCCCACATCAACTATTTTCTTCTACATGAAAAGTTTTTGGGAAAAAATAAAAAATACTCAGAAATGTTAGAATGTTTTGTTTTGACATTTTCAGTCAAAACAAAATGCTTCCAGATTCTCAGATCAAAATATTTAATTTTGGTGTGTTAAATTAAATGAGAATGTTTCATTTGGAGTCAGTTCAGTAGTAAACTGCATCTGGTTACAGTACTGTGGTGCCTTATGGGAAGTGGAATTGGAGTGCCAAATGCCCTCAATCCTCCATATAAAACATGATTCTTTACTGGACTATATCTTTCATGACGCCTGATTGTAATATGTTTCCCATAATATATACTATAAGCCAAAACCAAGATCACAGAGCCTCTGTTTGTGATATGGTTCAGCCCAGCAACCCAATTTATTTATGAGAAACTCGACACTTCCACAAAGTAAAACCAATACATAAAAAATGACTAGAAAACCGCTAACTCAATAGAAAAAGTTACCTCAATTTTTCTTTTCACAGAAGCTACAGAAAGGCAGACCTAATCTTAAAAATAATTTCTTACAGCAAATCATAAAAAAAAAAAGCGCTATTTTCAAAAAGTACAGGCAGTTTTAGGTATTGTTGATAGCACTGAACCAGTTCTGTTCCTGGCATCAGTGCAGACCAGCAATTTTTTTTTCATTTTATTTCAGTTTTTCAGAGTCTTTCTGACCCCTTCTTTCTCTGTTTAAGAGACAGACTGCCAGAAGCAAAATGAGAGTAAAACAAGTAACTGCCAGAGCTTCTTTATGCATTCACTGAATTGTGCACAGAATCCCACAGCTGAGGTCTCCAAAGGGATTTAGATACCTAAATCCATGTGAAAACCTGGACCTTAGTCTATTAAAGACTCTTTTAGCATAGATCTGCCACCTTCACTCATTACTTTCTGCCTCAGGACCTGGAGGGAGTTTTGTTGTCAATGTGTGCTAACATCTGGCCCTGACTAATTGACATTAGGGTAGGAAGTGACAAACAAACACAACTACAGCTCCTCAGAATATTCATCGCAAATAATTTATGCAACTGATTTAACCTCCCTCCTTTTCTTTTTCCGTTTGAGGAATCTGCAAGAGCGGAATGTGACCTTTATGGATTAGTGTCTTTGCACTTGCACATTGAGCAGTTTGTGTGAACAATTCTGAGCCTATGGATTTCTTGCAAGCTGCTGGCTATGAATGTCCACTAATCCTGATTCACTGTTTATGCCATATGATTGGTCACCTCTGACACTATTTTTTTTAAATTTGTTTTTTTTCCCCCTTCCCGTGCTTGTTGTCTAACTGGTTGACCCCAGTGTTATTATAAATAGCAGGGAAAATTGAATGAATCACAGAGGCTTTGTGTCTGTGGGAAAAGTGGGGGCTGAAATATCAGGAAACAGATTGGTGTAGGGATTTTAGAACATTATTTGCCTAGATACATAGATTTGAGCTGTAAAAAGAGTTCTGTTCCTTCCCCACCCGACAGAAAGAGATAGACAGCTCCTTAGCATTCCTTGCATCCAATTCTTTCCTGTTGCATTCCTCCAAAGTATAGGTAATGCTGTTGGGAGACATTTTATTCCCATTCATTATGTAGGCAGTAAGCTCTTCTGAAACCTGCCTTCCCTCTTACCACGCACACGTACCCCACCTTGCGTTACAAGATCCTGACCTCAGCTGAAATTTCTACCAGTTTTAGTGATAAACTGGAAAAAAAGAACAACAGATAGGCTACTTCCTCTGCAGTTGTGCTTGTTTGCCTCTCACCAACGTGCTCTGATTTATAAGCAAAACTTTCTCCTAGTTCTTAAATAAACACAAATAAACTGAAATTTTATATATGCATGTTATATGTATGTATATGTATACATATAGAGAGACACAAAAATATAAATAGTAGCCCAAAAATTACATACCCTGGGAATAAGTAGGAAGAAGTATGCAAATATAATCTGAACAAACTGTTGTTTAAAGTTCTATTTGATCAAATACATTTGAAGGAAAAAAAATTTCTTTCTTCACCCAGTTTTAGTGAGGATATGAAAGCACTGGAGCCTGTGTAACTCAAGTCTATAAAACCAGTGAAGAATAAGGACTGCCAGCTATTACCAGCTCTCTGTAGGCCCAGTTGAACCAGTGGTCTACAGGGAAAAGGCAAGGGAGTTTATTACCTATCCCCTGAGCCATCCACTCTTCCCCAGGGAGGCTTTTTGACATCAGGGGCTTAACTGAAACATACGAATTAGAGTGGAAATTGAAAGTATTCAAATATAAATTAATTTATACCCAAGGGTTACTCATGCCAACTAGCAATAAATATGCTGGAAGTAAAAAAGGCTAATTTGAATGAATATGAGTGGGCAAAAAGCAATCAAGGGCAAGAAAGAGGCATATGCAAAGTATAAAACTTCATCTAGAGGAGACAGAACTGAAAAGATTACAGTAGAAAATTAATGTAAAAAAAAATTAGGAACCCTGTGACAATATGGGGTCATCTTTCTATGTTTTGGTGCTGAACTGGCACTGCCGGACCTGCCTTGTTCTTCTGCAACCTCCAAGATGTGGACGTGGTCTTTATTTAAAAACAAAACTAGAGTTTCACCAAAGATTCAAGTGGACATTTCTCTAAGACTTTAAGTTAGAAAACACAACCTCTTGGGCCTTGGTGCTACTTGTGAGGGGAAAGAGGGGAAAGGATAGCAATGTGAAAGGCTGTTGAGAGCCAATGACAAGAGAAAAAAAAACATCCAAAAAGGGACTACTAGCAAATCCTGTCAATTCCCTTCACTGATTGTATAGAAGTCTAGCTGGCATTCCATCTGATGCTTTTTGTATACAGGCAGGAGGGTTTCAATGTGCATATTTTCTTTATAAGATCAAGAGAGACCACCAATACCTCTGTTGAAGACCTGCTCATAGTGGTTTGCCCTTAACTGATTCTGAGTCTTGGGGCACACGGTAGATTATTTACAATGACAGAAACGTGCAATTTCTGTAATTGCACAGGAGTAAAAGAAGATGCAATTTTTATCACCTTGCCAGAGTAATTAGTTACTTGCTTTCATGAGTAGTAAATTTGTACTTGCAAGACAGAAAAGAAAAAAGAATATTAATGGGATATTGAATTGGAGTAGAGGAAAAATGTGGAGAGAGGTTAGGGCTAAAATTAGAATTATTTTGCCTTTACGAGGATAAATCACCTATGACCTTGTATGAGCTGAAGGTCTCTGCCCTTTAAAAACAGCAACTGAAAATATTTCTGTTCATATCACTTAGTCTTTTAAGAAAGCACAACTGCTATGTTTTGGACCTAAACTATTTGTCTGTGTCTGATTAATTAACCTAGAGGCTTTCCCAATATTCCCCACAGATTTTGTCCCTGGCTTTGATTAATTTAATTAAAGATCGCCAGCCTTTACTCACCCAAGGGGCACCATGTCTAACACAAGGAATAAAATTTTTTTTTGAAGAAGTAATAGGAACAGCTGAGGGACACAAAAAAAAAACAGAGTAATTTTCCTGTGTTTTGGAGGTGGCTTTTGAATAATCTGCTGTAGAACCCAAGTGTCCTGTATTCGGGGAGGTGTGCAGTTACAGACAAACGCAGAAAATGGAAAATAAAACAACTCAGCAAGAAATGTCTGGATTTGTAGCTAAAACATCATTTTTAATTGCTGTACCTTTAGCATAATTTCAACACATTAAATCACATTTTTTTCCATAGGTGCAGACACAGGCCAGAATTTGACAGTCTGTTCACATGAGGATCTGCTCCAATTCACAATGGAGAAGCCTTTCTAGGAAATACTATTTTCCTGGATGCACCTCAAACTACATTTGAAGACCTGAGATTTATTCCTGGTGCCAGTAATGTCCTGCCGCACGACTTTGATTAAATATTATTTCTTATTCTTTCTGTGCCTCCTCTTTTCACCAATTCCATTCTTCTTTACTCAGATTTTCCCTTATGATGTCTCTGTGAGAACTACCCTCTCACACTGGGGGCTTTTTTCTTGCTTGAGGAGTGTTCTCAGTTATTGCTTCATGGTTTCCAGACTTCTTTTTAGGATTACATGCATTGTAACATTTGGTTCATGGCAGCACAACTGATTCTAAGAGGGAGACAGGACAAGAGCTGCATCTTCTGCTCTGCACGTAAACAAAAATAGACAGAGAGTCAGGAAGATAAGGTGGCCAAACTCCCCAAAACCAACGGCGTTTTCAAAGACACAAGCATAACAATGTGGCACCTGCTTTTCTTTCTTATAGTCCCGGCTTATTCGTGTTCCTTGGAGAGCATTCTTGCATCACCCAGGCCACTTCTGAGTCTGCCATGGAGGCCACGTCGGACTCTGCCATGGTTTCCAACACCAGTGACACCACAGATTGTGTCTGACATTCACTGGCTGATATACTTTTGGAGACCTCTCAAGATGCCTGACACTCTCTGCTGTGTTTGGCTTTTATTAGTACTTTGCCTTCATCCTTATTTTCTCCCTCTTCCCCCCTTGCTTTCACCCTCTGTTTTCAGAGAAGCAAATGCTAACAGAATGAAAGCAAATTGTTCAAAGTCTATTTGAATACAGCACGTTAATTTTAGGATTTTTAGCTACATGTTTACAAATCCAGTTTTCTGTGGAGGGCTTGAGCTGTGCAGCAAATGAGTCTAGACACGTTTTTGTTCGGTTCTCCCTCTGCTTCCTGCCAGGGCAGCTGAGGATTCATTCTGTGTGTACCATCCCAGCCCAACTTTACACCCACTTCAGCTGGCCTCCTGTATCAGCCCACCTGCATCTGTGTTTTCCTGGGTTTGGAGAACAGTGTGAGTATAGTCAGCCAAGTGCTGGCACTAAGGATGTCACAATTTCCTTAGTCTTAATCAATAAGCATGCTTTTCTGCCTTTGCCTTGCTCCTGCAGCTTAGCTCTGCAGAGCAGCAGCAGCTCACAGAATGCCTGCACCTCCTTTGGATACCCTGCCGTATAAGAGGATTGTGCTTTTTCCTCTTCCCCTTCAGGATAAGTTGGGGTGCAGAAGACGCTTTGAAAACAGATGCAATATTCCACCTGTGTGGAGTGAACACAAAGAGAAAAATGAGTTATAAAATCACCCCATACCCTCAGTTATGGGGCTAAATTCAATATACTCACTGCCCTCTAATTCCATGCGCATTTTCCAGGTACATATTACAGATTTAAGGAGACCCCTTACAAAAAGGTTTTCTCCCATTGCTATTCCTTCCTTTTATCCTTTTGAAATTTGAGAAAGGAAAGAAGGCCTCCCAGTTGCTGCTTTTGTTCTCGTCAAGACACTATTGAACAAAACTGGGGATACACTCTGTAAAAATGCCCAGCACTGTTGGCAAATTCAACAGTGAAAACAGCTCTATGCAGTTCCTATAGTCCTGATTGCCATCTTGCACTGGCTGTACAAACCCTTTTGTGTGCCCTGTTGGCACATGCCACTCCCTTGGGCTCCTTTGGATCATCCCTGTAGCCAGCATGTTTCATGAGAGAAACAGAGCATTAGGCCAACTGTAAAACTGGGAGCAGTTGTCTTTCTTTACTAACTTCAGTAACAGCAGCAGGGATAAAGAAATGAAAACACTCTGCCCTGCCTTTTCCTCCCCTCTCTATTCCCATCCTTCCCCTCCTATCCCTGTCGGCTGAAATAGAGGACAAATCTGTCGTTAAATATTTGTAAATGCTCAGGTACCTGATGACAGCTGTTTTCTAACTGTACTGGGAAGCAGAGAACAGATGTTTACAGGAGCTACACCAGTTTTTTGGGTTTTGGTTAGAGTTTGTTGTTTGTTTGGGGTTTTGGTTTTTTTTGTTATTTGTTTTTCTTTTTTTTCTTCTTCTCTCAATATTATCCCTCTTTATTCAGTGGGAAAGGGAGAGCAAGAGCAGACTTTGATGTTACATACTGCTCATTACTCAGTAGTCTTCTACTCCCAATAAGCCCTTAGAGTAGGTAATTCAAGCTTTTTGCTTGAATAAGTGTTAACTAAACAACTGGTCATTACCACAAGGTAATGACTAGTTAGGAAAAGGGGAGGAGTTGGTATTATTGTCATAGTACTGTGGTTTGCAGTGAATTTCAAGAAACTGAGATTCTGTCATACAACTTCTTATAATTAAATTTAACTAATCAGTCCCATAATTTCTCCTATTAGTTTTAGCTAGACTAGAAAAGGTCAATGCCCTGGCAAGCAATGATTCGCAAATAACAGGTGCAGCCAGTTTCTATTATACTGCCATGGGACACTGCTCTGTCACTTTTATTTACTGAATCAATCCACCAATGTCCAGCAGGAGAACAACAGTTAAATGGCCATTAATTGTAGTCTGATGTGCAGATGAAACAAATCTCCAAAGGGACAGTAAACCTTTGTTCTTTAGTCTCCTCTAGCTCACACAATGGGATTAGCAGTGAAGCACTCAATGTTTCATATTCTTATTAAAAATTTACCATACTGGTCATCCCAGGTGACTTATATCCAATCAGGACATAATTTTTTATTTTTTTTTTTTTTAGTTTTCACTGCTGTTATTTAAGACATTCATGGTTAAACTAGTAATTAACACATAAAAGCTAGTAATGTGCATGATGCATCTCTGATTGTCTCGTTTGGTGTTTCAGGAGTAGGAATTGTTAAAGTTGTTTTAGAAATGTCTTTCCAGAAACTAAATTTTATCTCCTTTTATTACAGGCTCTGGTTTGTTTAGTTTCATCCATACCGTGCCTCCTGAAACACAGTTTTAAGGGTGCACACTCAGCCTTCAGAAACAGGAGTGACTGAATTGATGGGAGCTGATGCAATGGCTGTTCAAATGCCTTTCAGAAATCTCCCCAAAGCAAAGGCCTTTCACTCAACCTGTATATCCTAGACAAGTTAATGATTTCGTAGGATGACCTCAGTCTTGGAGGGTTTTAGATTTGAGCCTTGTAAGTACAGTACAGTGCATTGCGTGGATGCAGCGACAGCCCTCCCAAATGGAAACTGAGAGGTAATGAGATGATACCCTCCCCTCTTCCACTTCCTGGGCTAGAACAGAAAGAAAGGAATAGAAACTGTGGTACATGGGACCTCAGGGGCTTTATTTAATTATCCTTATTGAGACAGTTACATTTGCAAAACAAGAAAAGGTGCCTATCTGAGTGTGGCAGGCACCACTGACAAACACAATATATCAAAGTAGAAAGAGCAATCTCATAACGTGCTATATTTCTAGGTAACCTCACAGCTGAAACAATCAAGTAAATTCCCCATCTCCCTCACCTAGTGTATCATTCCTAATAATGCTTGTTTCTTCAGCAATCTTTCCAAAGAGAAGCATTTTGAATTAGGCCCTTGTTCAAATCAAGAAAACTAGCACCAGTATATTAACCTAAGACTAATATGTTTGTTGAAAAATCACCTTCCTCTTCCTACCCTTTCTCCTATTGGTGCATGCACAACCCTGTGAAAAGGCCTTGTGTTGTGTTTGTTTACTGTAACCATTACCATTCTTTTACTGGAAATATCCCTTTTCTAATGCATGATCTATATTAATAAACTTCATATTGTTTTATACTACAGCACTCACTATTGAATTAGATAGAAACTTTGTGCATTCCTCATTTTCTTTCATCTTTGAATAGTAATCTGTGAAAATCTGTGATATCTCCAGATACTCTTTCCACAGTCTTCAGTTTGAAGATTGACAGTCAACAACTCTTCAACTCGGTCCTGATTTTAGAAATCTACTTCTTGGAGAGCTTGTCATGTCAGAGAAAGGTCCATCACCCCTGGTTTAAGCTAAGAGTTTCCTTCACATTGCTACAGCTCATCAACTGAACCTTCCTATGTGTTCTCCAGAGATGTCTGTTTAGAGTCATCTTGGTCCTTCGTGAAAATGTGCATCCTGGAGGGTCTCCCCTCACTTCCTGGTGTTTTCTTGTTGATGGTTGCTATCACTAAGTTCTTCTGTTCTTAATTCTTTCACTGTATGATTCATTGATATCACATCATTGCACCAGGCTGAAACTATGTGATATCCTTAAAGAGCATATCCCAATGTCTGGCTCTAACTTTCTGTAGCCAGGTGGAGACAGACAGCAAAACAATTTCTGAATCTTCTCTTTCATCTATCTCTGACTTCCTGTGAAATAGGTAAGGAAATACATCTCTACCTCTCTTGTGTATTGTGAAAACTGTGCAATATTTTAATGATACACCCATAAGCACCCAGGGGAGCTAAAAATCTGATTTAGAAATATTCTTTTCTACTGATTCCAATTATTTTAATTGGATAATTAAAGAGGTTGATACACTCTTGGCAAACCATTTTTCCAGGCACCCAACAACTTTTTAAACAGGACTGAAAGATAGTTTGTATTTACATAAAAACATAAACACATGGATTTACCCATTGGGAAAGCAAATCCTAAGTCTTATAATGGAGCTAATCTGAATTAAAAAATGGATGATACTAAGAATCTTTCTGGGCTGCAAGTACATATTACCAGGCCATGTGGAACTTCTCATTAACCAATATCCCCAAGTCCTTCCCCTCAGGACTACTCTGAATCCATTCTCTGCCTGCCTGTTCTTCTGCTTGGGGTTGCCCTGACACACAAGCAGCATCAGACACTTGGCCTTGGTGAACTTCATGAATTTGTCACAGTCCCACCTCTCAAGCCTGTTCAGTTTCCTCTGGATGACAGCACCAGTCAGTTTGGTGTTGTCACCAAACTTGCTGGGGATGCCCTGGATCCCACTGTCCATGACACCAAAAAAGATTTTCAACAGCACTGGTCCCAGTACCGACCTAGATCTTAGAAATGAATGTATTTGTTCTGCCAAAACTAAACATCTATATGACTAAAAATAATACAACAGTTTCAGAAGACCCCTTTTCTTCTAACTGTAGGCAGCAACAGTGCATAGGTCTTTATCTGACTCACTCATCCTATGACTTCTCTCTGGTCAAAGAAGAGGAAGGCGTTCTCCTGTTTTATGACTCATCTCATTTTAAAGTGGCAATCTAAATTATGTCCCAAAATCATCTAAATCATACCTCCAAAGGGTCCATTAATGTTCATGGATTATAAACAGAGCCTTTCTGAGACTTTCTGAGAGGCAGCTGAAATGGAAACTTTTTTGGCTACCTGAAAACCCTGGAAGTTGCTAAGTTTAATATTTTTTCAACCCTGGATGTTCCATCATAATGTCTGGAGTTCCTAGTGGAGGCTGAGGTACCATGAATAATCTCATAAAGAATTACAAACTATAGACCTCTGGAGGTCATCCATTGAACCTTCTGCTCATAGCGGGATTGTTGTCATCACTAGATTCATGACCTTTTCTTGGAGAACGATGAAAACCTTCAAGGAGAGAGAGAAAGAAATCCCTTTGGATAATCTGGATAACCAATGGTTTTCTACCCTCTTGACAAAGTAGACTTTCCAAATGTCCAGCCTATTCTTCACCCCAGCAAGCAAGCAAAGCAAACAAGCAAATCAATCAAGAAATGAATAAACAAACAGATATGTAGACAGATAGATAAATTTGGCTTTTGTGATTCTTATTCCTTATTTAATTTTTGCCACAACAAAGAGTTTGGCATTGCCCCCTTTCTGAAACCTTTGGCAACTACAGTTGCTGCAGCTTTGTCCCAGCCAGAGTGCTGTGGAGTGGATTTCTACCAAAATTCAGAAATATAGATCTCTGGGCTTGACAGCACATTGAAGGGAGTGCCACAGGTAACAGGCTTATTGCATTCTATTCACTCTGTTCCTCCCCCTCTTTCTCCCTCCATTTTCTTTCTTTAATACATTCAATTTCTCCACTCAAGTATCAAGCGTGCAATTATCCTTGAGACATATTACAACTATGGCAGAAAGAATGTCACATTTTTTAACGTAGTATTTCCATGACCAACATACACAGCAGTTTGAACATTAGCTTGGCAGTGGGGCACATGGATATGTTCCCTCAGTCTGTAATAAATTTCCCAAGTGACCTTAGGAAAATCATGTGAGCTCCGTTTTTCTTCTGTGTGAAATAGAATAATCAGTCTGATCTACCTAGACAACTGTAAGGTTAAATACACTGATAAATACAGAGTATTATTTTCTTTGGTTGATTTTCTTTTGATATAGGTTGATTCATTACAGAAAACTTGAGAAATCACTTTTCTGATCATAAATATTTTTATGACTGTTCATAAAGTTAGGTAGAACTTAAATTAAAAAAGTATAATAATGATAAATTATCTTTCTTTTTTTTTTGCTTAATTGGTAATTTTCACTCTTCCATGGCTGTATGTAGTGCTTTGCTAAGTCACAGGAAAGCCAGACCCCTGGTCTCTGGCAGCTCCCTTCTGAATTGGACAGATAACATGACAAATAATTACTTTCTAACAACAACTTTTTCTCGTGGGCATCTCTTTGTATTTTTCAGTTCTGGCACCCATTAAGAAGTGAGGCACGGATTTTCTTTAAAGCTTGGATCACATAAAGCTGCTAAGACAGGTATGGGAGGATCCTCTGCTCTTGGAAATTCTTGTGTCATTGTCACACGCAGTACATGAAACATCCATCAACTTCACATCAGAAACAATATTCTCCTCCTTTGAAAAGCTGGTCCTAAGGGTTTGCAGCATGTGTCCCAGAAGACTAATGATGACTGCTGGTTTTTGATTGATAGAAACTGTCTTTTTTTTTTCTTGAAATCATATATGACCAGCCAGGGAAGCACAAAAAATCCATCACGGCTTAGGCAGGAGGGGTGCAGAAAACAGGGGCACTCGGTACAGCAGGGGTGGTCAGGCTTTGCCCAAATAATTTGAGGACCGCATTGGTAAGTTGCCAAGAGCCGAAGGGCTGCATTGAATTTGCATTAAATGGAGCAGATGGCATCAGCTGCCCTCAACTTTAATGTTGAAATGTGGCCTACAGAGCAAATCTGTACAAAACTTTTCTAATTAAATCTGAAACAACATGCCTCATCTATTCCCCAGTAGCACAGCCTTTCTGGTGGCATTTCTGCAGCTCTGCTTCTAGCCCCAGACAAGAGAGACAACGGAAGGGCTGCAAAGAAATGAAAAATAAGAACACACAGAACAGTTTTATCCCAAATGTTTCTTGAAGCACCAGATGAGAATGAGCGGACTAGAATTAATCTCCATTATCTTTACAAGGTAGTGTTCTTTGTAATAAAAGTGTGCTATTGTACTGATTAAATGTGAACTTTTGGACAAACCAAGCAGTGGTACCAATGAAGTCTGGTCAGAGGTAGAACAAGGGAAAGCCATATTTCAAATCAACTTTAACATTCATTAGATATACTTGGAGAAGCCAGATAAGGCTAACACTTTCAAATTTGCCTGTTTTACCATACATAAAATGAAATAATTTGCAATAGTCGATAAACCATGCCTTAGCTGTATTCATGCACTTCATTGACAGACTGTGTGAACATTTCCCACAAGAATTAAACAGATGACACCATAAATAATTCCATTACACCAACAATTTCTGACAACAGCTGTTAATCCACTCTCCACAGTGGAACTCAATAGCAGGTAATGGTGTTTAGCAGTTATGAAACCAACCCACTTTTATTTCCTGGGAAAAACTTTTCAAAATGTTTACTTTACTTATTTATTTTATTGTCCAGTACCCTAGCTAAGGGCATACTTTTCCCATCCCTGCTTCTCATAAGAAATAAGGAGATAAAATTATGCAACCATGTTAAGTATTATTATTTTTAATTATTATCCTGCATATGTGAAATAATAATTTACTTGAATTTTAACAGTCAGGACCAGACCTCTGCATCTGGCGAGATTACATGCAAACATATATTTTAAAGATAATATGAGGGGAAATGAATAACTAAGCCAAAGTAAAATCTATTTTCACTCAATGCCTTTCTGCAGGAATATTTGAGCCAAATTTTCCCTTGGTAGAATTCACCAACATCAGGATTAAATAAAGCCATTTTTTGTTTCTTCTGTGGAACAGACAGGGAGAATATGTGTCTTTTTTCGTTTATAAATAAGTGGTCAATAAGGTAATTGAGTGAGGAAAGAAGAAAAAAGGTTGTGAATAACTAAAATTGATTTTTACACATAGATCCCTGAAATAGCATTAACTATTTGAGCACTGCACTTCATTTCTGTCTTAAGTTACCTCATCTAATGCACAGTAATAGTCAATAAGATACTGTTGATTGAAGAAAAATACCAACAACCAAAAACTCCAACCAAATGCCAAAAGTTCTTCTGGATGATGCTAAAGCAAAACAGGAATAAGAGGACGAGATAAAGAGAAGTGGAAATTCAATTCAAACCACTCCTTCCATCCCTTCCCTGTCTCAGTGCAAGTAACTTCCCTGTTAGAAATAGAATATGACAAAAGAAAAGGAGCAAGAACTTTTGCCAAAAGATAAGACTGGATCAAGCTCTATGAGCCTCCTCCTCTGTCCTCCTTGCACTGGGTGTACCTGCACATCTACCAAATTCATCAGGAAGCAGTAAGACCATGGAGAAGAGGAGAGAAAACTGCTGCCCTGGCGAACTCAAACAAGAGAATCCGGATGCGCTTCTAACAGCTGGTTGGACCAAAGTAAGCCACCTCCAACACAGCCATGAACTCCTGGGAACTAGGGTCTAGAAGGACTGGGCAGCACCTGGAAACAGCTTTTCAGCATTCTCATTTCAGACGGGTAGAAATTTTGTTTTGTACTGATTTAATTACCCGGGCAGGAGTAAATGAGACTCTTACTGTAGAGTTTTACCAGCCACCTTTCCTATAGTGGACATTAAAAATACCAGTACAAATGTGGCATATATAAAAAACTTGATATTTAATATAGTGATATGCTTTAGAAATGTTTTATTTTAGTATCAAAGCTGCTGTTATTGACATGGTACTGCTTTTACAGAAAGTTGATCTTTGGGGAGAGATATGTCTTCTATCAACAACCCTCCTATCACAATCCTTTTAGATAGTATGACCAAATGGCACAGTGTATTATTTTATTTAATTGTTTATTTAGAAACTGTTTGTTGTATTGCAGCCTTTCCCACAGTCTTCTAGTTGCTTTGGGGTGAAAATTTACTGTTTTATTTTGAGTTTTCCTGAGGAGAGGAAGACAAGTGAAGTTAAAAATCTTTCTACTTCAAAGAATATATTCTATAAGATAAACACCAATGGGTGAAATTCAAGCTTAAATCACTGGGGAATAATTTGTTGGCAGCAGCATCTGGAAAACAAATGTGTAAACAGTTACAGGGGTTAGTTTTTAAAACAAATGATAGAGAGTGAGCTTTAAAAATATGTTTGAAGGCACAAGATGGAAGAAGGAAAGAGAACAATGCAGACACAGGATAAGATCAGGTACTTGAAAAGGAGATTGAACAGTGTGTGCATAGTAGATTACAGTTAAACAAAAGAATAATTTGAAGGAAAAATAACAGTAATTTGGATGTCACATCATTGATTGTAAGCACAAATCAAAACTTGAAAAGGGAAAGAGAAATATAGCTTGTAAATTTTCTGACATTTTTTATTTAAGCAAAAAATAAAAGTTTAGAGGAGAAAAACAATTTTTTTTCACAGAAGGAAACCTGGTTTAACAAAAAAATAGTTTTCAAATTGTTCACAGGATTTCATAATTTTCAGTGAAAAACCTCAATTTTGTGTTTCCAAATAAGCTGTAATTTTTAAAATTGGCAAGTAATTGTTTAAAAATAAAAAGTTAAAAGGAATCTAAGAGTTCCCAAATTTTAATCCTCTGTATTTGTCCATTAACAGGATGAAGCATATCTCTATAACAATTTTGCTAGGAGGTTTTGTGCACCATTTTCTTATTTCAGTGGGAAAAGGATTGGGCTGATTCCCTCCAGTATCCACCGCAAGCATTTTGACATGCAGAAATGCTCCCTACGTTTGCTGTACTCTGAGTTCTGCATCCTGTTGTCTAGCCTTAGATTCCTGAATAAACCACAAAAACTAATAGAATTATAATTTGTATTAATCTTGACTCTGGCTTTAAAGAGTCAGAAATGTCATTAAATAGGATTACTTCCTCAACCGTCTTTATCACACTCTTAATATCTCCTTCCTTCCACTGACAGTAGCAGAAGCCCAGAGAAACTCTACTCTCATGCTCAACTGTCCTTAGGAAATTAACTGGGATGGTATAACATTGTTTTTTTGGGGAAATTTCATGAGAAGTCTTACCTGAAGAGATGAGTGACTTCAAAATCCATTTCTAAATCTATGAACCACCAGGAAGTTTGTTGGTAATGTTGGAAAATAATGCCATCAGCTATCCAGGATGAGTTGAATTTTCTCAGGCCAGCTGGAGTTAGCTCTACACACATGTAATAATTTTTTTACACAAATATTCAGCGATTTACAGTCTAGAGCAGAAATAAATGTAAGCTTAGGTATCCCAGTGTGTCTCTCAGCAACTGGTCAGTGCATCTTAGAAGTGCTGAGGATCAAGTCCTTCTCTCTCTCTCTCTCTCTCTCTCCCTCCCTCTCTCTCTTATTCATCATTACAAAAAAAACATTGCAGTGTTGGTCATATATCTCAGTTTATTCTACAGTATTTATAACTGGTATTTACAGATCCACATGAATATCCTATTACTGTGAAATCCTTCCCACTTAGGTGGTATTACTGCTGTTTTATTTCTTATTTCTGTACTAGTATGAAATCCAGTAAACTTCATCATTTTATCAGAAGGAAAAGAAGAATGTGCTTTCAGTGCAAGATATAGAAGGCAAAATACAGTGCAGTGCTGTAAAGGAAAATAAAGCACCTGTGACAGGGATTTAACAGTCCAGGTATTATTGTCGGACAAAGATATAGCAGGTCTCAGGTTGACTGGTTGTTTACATGCCACTGCTCCCCTGTTCTGTATCTTTTATTGCTGAGACAATTTTTCAATTATATGCAGAAAACATTTAGCTCACTCCCTTTGTTTTATGAAAACAACCTTTAAGACTCTTTCTTCACACTTGCAAGTCACTGACTTGGGTGTGAACTCTCAGGTGCTGTGCATTGTTTGTGTCCTTTGGCAACCAACACCGATAGGTAAATCTTTACAGTATAAAATTTGTCAGACATCTTCAGAAACCTTTGTCTCTGGGTAAATCCAGAGGTACATCTGTAGAAGATTAACCAAGAACCTCATTTAGCCAAGTCCTGTGTCCCAGCTGCAGTTCAGCAGCATTGGGTAGGTTAACCCAGGAGCTTAAAGTCCTCTGGCATCCAAAATCTGGCGCTTGGTTTCATTCTCTGAAACATTCACAATACCAAGAAAGCAAAATCTAGGGAAGTCATAGAAGGGTTATGTCCTTAAATACCAATGAAAGTGAGATCTTAAATTCTTAGAAATGAACTTGCACATTTGTATATGTAGATTTGGACACCCAGCTGAAGTTGTGCAGCCGGACTTTCAGAGGGAACAGGAGTGCGGGAAATACAGGAGTGCAAATCCCCGTGGAAATTTGTTGCAACCTCTAAATTTTGGGGTGTTTAAGTGTCTTACTCCTAGTTTTTAAACTCTTTGCCTTGAAATGGGGTTCACAGTATTTAACTTTGGCTTCCTAAAATATTTTTTTGCTTCATCTTAAGCAAACAGGGAGACTTTCCTAAGTTCATTCAGTGGAGAGAAATCGGCACCTCCACAGGGTCATTCACTCTAGCATGAAATGTATGTGCTGTGAAGGTGTTATATTCCCTCCTTTGTCTACAGAGGAAGATCAGATTGTCGATTAAATAAGATAAGACTAAACGTGCAACTCTTATATGGATAAATTTAGGTGAGATGAAAGCTCCAATCTATTATTGCTAAATTCAGGTTAATTCTTCAACCCTAGAATGGAAACTCACAAAGCTTCCTAAAGGGAAAATTGCATATTTAATAAATGGATCACTGTTGTGGTTTGTGCTTCTTTTTTTTTCCCCCATTTATAAAGTCAGCATTTTGAAGCTGATTAAGGAATTAATTTCAATAGATTATGAGAGATTGTTAACCTTGGATGTTTCTGTAATTGCGCTAAAACCTGAAAATGCCCTACATTCAATGGCCCTAAAAAGTCATCCACCCATGTGACCTAGGGGTAGCAAAGTTGTAAATCATTTAAGTGCCTCCCACGGGATAAAACACCTTGTTGCTGGTGAAGAGGTGGGCACAAACCCTAAAGTGCCAAACATGGAAAAGAGTTTACATAAGGTTTGGTACCATTTGTAAAACTGGAGTATGGAATACCAGTTTTGGTGGACTTCAGAATAGTAGACTAGACCAAACTACACTAGACTAGAATAGAATAATAAAGTATTTTATTGTCTGTAAGGTTGTAGTTAAGGTACCTCTGAGTTTACACACAGCCATAGATAGCATAGTTATTTTCTATTCTGCCAAATGATGAATTTAAACAATCCAAGAAAACCCTAAGGTAAGCAACCCTTCCTTTTAGTTTTTTTTTTTTGTTCCTTGATTTCAGTTCTGAAGAAAGATACCTGCTTTCTTCCAGTTACATTGGTTTTCTTGCCTAAAATCTTCTAATGTCACAAAAATTCTAACTTTCATTAAAAAAAAAAAATTAAAAAAATCTCCATTTTAGCAAAGCACAGTTCTAAGTAATCACTTTTACCAGGGAAGCTAAATGATACTCAGACACCACAGCCCACGATCTTGAATAAAGCATCCAAAATTAAGACAGTTTTCTTGAAAGATTAACCCAATTCATTTTGGGTTAAGAGCTGGGAGGAAACAAAAGGGTCCAAAGTCAATTCTATTAACTTGATCAGAGCTACAGCAGGACTGTGTCTCAAGATCATTATCTTACAAGACACGGATGTCAATCTCATTATGTAATCGAGTGTGTCTAGCACTTTCCTGTATAAATATACTTAATAGATATAGTTTTGACCTTTTGCTGTAAAATTAATAAAAAAGAGATCGGTCTCAGTGTGCCAAGAGGCCTTTCTCAGTCCCATTAAAGGATGATTTTTTTTGTGTAAATAAATACATTTCAGCACACAAAGGAAGAAAAATGTCGTCTGAAGAAATGACCTGAACTTCCCCTCCTCCATATATTATCCGTGCCCCATTTTATTTCAGAAAAAAAAAATCTTCTTATTCCAGAGGGTTATCTATCTGTACTCGTGTCTGTCTCCTCATATCCATATTCCACTAGAATGTTAATGCTTTAAAGTTTCAACTGTACCTCAGAGACGGATATATTTGACACAGGAATTTTGTTGTACTACAAGGACTGGCCCACGGAATATGGAGCCTGGGGAATTTCCACCCTTTGATTTATGTGCACTTTTATAGATCATCCTCATATTATTTGAGAGTGATGGGCAATTCAGGATTCATCTATGCACGCTATGGCTTATGCAGTGACTTGAACAACTCCCTTGAGACAGAGTGTAAATAATATTCCTTGCCCATGCAGAAATAAATGGGATTTTTCTACTCTACTCCCCAAATGTCAGCTGGGTAGGAAAGAGACTGTGAAAGAGCCGCAAAGAGGAGGAAGAGTATGAAACTCAAGAGTCCTTCCTTCATGTTTAAATGCATTTACTGTGGCTGAGGTTCAACCATTTGACCAGGAGGGTTGCAAATGTAAGAAAGTACAGTCAAGTCTATAGGGTTAATCCTGAGAGGGTGCATTTCAATATCATCTCTTTCCTAGGGCCACCCTTTAATGCACACTCTACTTACATCTTTGGGAGAACAAGGGAAAGGCACTGCAAATGTACTGATTGCCAGCAATGAAAGAGAAAAACATTTTTGTTCCGTTTGTGTTGGTAATTGCAGCGAAAAATCAAATAGAATTTAATAAGGATATTTTGCCTTGGTTAGCAAGTCCGACAGCTGGCACACAATGACATCCAGAGCAGGTCTATGGAGGATAAGGTATCATCTTGGCATAAGCACTGCTCTGTGCCCTTCTTACACTGTCACACCTGTAGCTCTCTCAACTTTGCGGAAAGGTTACAGTTGATTTATTCAAGCCTAAGAGGAGAAGTAGTCCCACATTTTGAAAATAATGGTACTTGATCGTAATGTCACTTCAGACTATTCAAGTTCCCTTACTGGTGTTGATTATTAATAAGTTGTTTAAAAAAAAAAAGGAAAAAGTAGTTCAGAGCTGAGAAATCTCTGTGCTGATGAAGCAACATAAAATAAAATGGAGGGTTACACCTTACCTCAGTCACTGGTTCTCACAGGCCTTCCTCTGATGCAGCCATGTCATCACACAGCAGGATTCACAGTGAAAATCAAAGTCCCAGGGAGCTGCACAAGAACTTAACTCACCAAATCTGCAGAATCAGTCTTTCATTATGATATTAAAATTTTCATGCTAAACACATAAATACTTCTTTACTGAAAAAAACACAAAGTTTATTCTTGATACAAACAAACTAAAGGTGTCAGTGGTCATATTAGTTCTCTATCGGGGTCTCCAGTGGCTTCCACTCAGTCAATTCTTTTTAGAATTGGAGAAAAGGACAGCAGCATACAGCTTCCTGTACCTTTTCATGCAAACACCAGCAAGTCTTACACAGGGGTTGTGGTTTCCCAACAAGGCATTGAGAAGAGCAAATAAAGAGGGAAAGCACCTTCAGATTGAGATAAACATCCTCAACATCATTGAATTCAGAGCAATTCCTCTACTCAAAGAGAAAAAAAATCAAGAAAAGAAGCTCAGAGATTCACAGAGTGCTAAATGTTTTTTAAGAATCAAATATTATCTTTATGTCTGTCATCAAGTTCTGCTTACTGACATCATTGAAAGTTGTGCATCCCTCAATTGAATTCCAAATTTTTACCTTTCATCTTGTAAAATTCAGTGAAAAATTGAAACATCTTTTCCAATCTCATGAGCACCAGAATTTTCCCAGCACTTAGCTATCCTCTGTCATACAATAAACATTTTAAAATAAAATATGCAAAATGAAAAGAGAGTATATAATAAAAATAACAAAAACAAACCAAACCAAAACAACAACAACAACAAAAGAAAACAAACAAATAAAAGAAAGAAACAAACAAAAAAACCCCAACAAAACATGCAGGCAAACAAATCAGATCAAATCTATTAGTGTCTAGCAGGAGAACAGCTGTCTATCAAAGCTCCATCTTCCTATCTAACCACAATCAAATAAACAAGACAGCCAAATGCCTCTAGGGCAGTGGCTCCGAGGAGTAGAGGAATATCTACAAGTTTGGAGCTGAAAGGCTGCCATTCTGCAAAGGGTGTCAATCAGCCCTTGGTCATTCTCCTATGTGGGAAGAGAAAAAAATACTCTGTTTCACACAGGTGAACATCAGCCCAAAGCAAAAGTGTCTTATAACAATGAATATTCTCCTAGAAAAGAAGTTCAACACAGAGGGACGAAACAGGCTGAATGATTATTTGAAGCAGCTTTTGTACCTCGAAACCCCAAATCTCTTTCCCATTGGAGCCAATCGTTTTCAATTTAAGTTTAATGAAAGTTTTCAGTAAATGTGTGTGCATCTGTACATATTCAAAGAGCTGCCTGTCCTCCGGTAAAGTTCTTCTAGAGGGGCTTACAGCTGGAGGATGCCTATACTCTTCTTTCTTTCTTTCATTTTACAAACAACTATTCCATAATTTGTAGTGTTTTCATGCAAATTATCTACACTTGTCAGTCTTCTATATTTATCTTTTGGGTCTTATGACCACCGCACTGAAGAATTCTCTCCCTGATTCTGAAAAATAAGAGGTGTTTGCCTCAGCTGCAAATTTCGCTTTGACTATTTCAACTTGAAGGGAAATTGTACACTTGTCAAAAAATAAAGTTTATTTAACAGAATTTTTTTATGGCTAATATAAAATTTATACAAAAATTCTTTTATCAATCAACCAGTCAGATGATCTCACTGCTTTGGTGGTATGATGTTCAGAACACTCCTCTCTTCTTGCGCTCCAGACGAATCTAAAAATCTTAACTTGTGTTTCTTTACTCATACACATGTGCTCATTTCGTTTAGCTGTGTAATTGCTGATCTTGGTTGCAAATGTTGCTAAATATATGATTAGGCATAAACTGCAGCAGTCTACTCAATACATTCAGACAAATTTTATTATTGCATTCCTTATCTCAAACACTCACAGACGAAATCTTCACTTATCCAGTTCACAGTTGCCTCTTTTTTACTGCAAGTCTTTCGTTATCAGACTTGAGCTAAAGTCAGAAACACTTATGCCAGTGAGGCTGAACTTTGTACACACATTGTATCCTGGAGAGTTGGTCACCAGGCTCACATACAGCCCATAAAACATGAGCATGTGTCTGGTATGTTCTGATTTTTCTTGTGGTTTCATGCTTCAGTTCTAAAGCATGGCTGGACATCACCTCACTCAGGTATGAATGTTTTAGATGAGTCACTTTTTCTCAAAAGGAAACCTGCACTAATTCACTTCAGGTCAGAAGACTATCTCAGCCGCAACATATCCATCAGCAGTGGTAGAATACGGCCCACAGACAGTCTCCAGCTTTAGTCTGGACTTTATGTCTTACAACTCTAGCCTCTCTTCCCTGAATCTAAAGGTACCCACAGCATATAAAATTAATTCTTTGGACTCCCGTCCATGAGTGATAAGGGAAACATTGACTGCTTGCATACAATAAATTGTACACCCAGTAACAAATGCTGAAATTGAGAGGAGGAGAAGAAGGAGAATCAGAGGAAAGTGACAGTTTGCTCTCAGCTGCAAAGTTGGAGGTTTCTTAAACAATAAATCACCTGCCTTTTTCCTTGTATCAACAATAATACTTCATTGAACTGACCAAAAAAAAAATCTAGTCTCCTGCCTCAGATTTCTAAAAACAAGTAGGAAGTGAATAAACAAGGAAAAACTTCATCCATTTTAGTTTTTAAGCTCATTTACATTTCTTTATGTTTGAAGAAACGAATGTTTTACATAGACAAGGCGTTGATTGTCCAGTTAGAATATTGGCCAGTGATAGTGCTCACTGGCAAAACATCCATTTCAGAACAAAGTTTATGGTTTTCACATCTGCTTGAAAGGAAATTACCTGAGTCTATTTTACCATCAGTGGATGCATCCAGAACTTTCAGACACAATTTCGTAGGCAGCATCTGGGACTTCAGAGAAATAACCTATCTCTTCATAAAATGAGCAAGCTGAAACACATTCTAGAAAACTCTTTGTAAAGCAAACAAACACATAACAGAAGTCTATATGGTTAGGTCAAAGTAGAATCAGAAAATCATTTAGGTTGGAAAAGACCCTTGAGACATTGAGATCATTGAGACCAACTGTAACACTTCTAAGCTCAACACTAAACCATGTCCCTAAGTGCCACATCTACAAGCCTTTTAAATATCTCCAGGAACTCCACCACAGCCCCGGGCAGCTTGCTGTGGTGCTGGAAAACCCTCTTGGTGAAGAAATTGTCACTAATATCCAATCTCAGCCTGGTGCAACTTGAACCATTTTCCCCTTGTCCTATTGGTTGTTACTTGGGACAAGAGACCAACTCCCACCTCTCTACAACCTCCTTTAAGGCAGTTGTAGAGAGCAATAAGGTCACCCCTGAGCCTCTTTCCTCCAGGTTGAGCCCTCCAGCTTCCTCAGCTGTTCCTCATCATACTTGTGCTCCAAACTCTTCCCCAGCTCCATTGCCTTTCTCTGGACATGCTCCAGAACCTCAATATCTTTCTTGGAGTGAGAGGCCAAAATTGGAGGTGCCTCAGCAGTGCCAGCACAGGGAGGGCACTGCCCTGACCCTGCTGCCACACCAGGGTTGGGACAGCGCCGGGGCCATTGGCCTCTTGCCCCCCTGGGCACAACTGGGCTCGTGTCCAGCCGCTGTTGACCAGCACTCCCAGGTCCTTTCCCAACGGGCACTTTCCAGCCCTTCTGCCCCCAGCCTGGAGCTGCAGGGGCTTGTTGTGACACAAGGCTGGGACCCAGCACTTGGCCTTGAATTTTGTACCACTGACCTCAGCTCATCGATCCAGCCTGTCCAGATCCCTCTGTAGAGCTTTCCTGACCTCCAGCAGATCAACATTCCCACTCAATTTAGTGTCATCTGCAAACTAACTGAGGGTGCACTCGATCCCCTTGTTCATATCCTTGACAAAGATATTAAACAGGACTGGCCCCAGTACTGATCCCTGGGGAACACCACAGTGATAGTCCAACAGCTGGATGTAACTGGATCCATTCATCATCACTCTCTGCGTGTGACCATCCAGCCAGTTTGTTACCTAGCAAAGACCACACCTGTCTGACATACTGAGCTAAGTAGTTGTCTTGTCATCATGCCTTCATTCTGGAAATGTTATTCACCTATTAAGTCCAAATTCTGTGGACATGAGACAGCCCTGGCATCCAAGACTGAATTCCAGCATATATGATTTCTGAAGAACATTATGGATTCACTGACACAAGATCATGTGACCAAGAGCTAAATACATGTCAGTGACTGTGGCAAACTAAAATTGCCACGCTTTGTTCTATTATGACCATTGTTTAGTCTAATTAAATCTCGGGGACTTCTGGAGTGTTGGGCTTGTCATGGAAGAGAAGTCAGACAAATTAGCTGCTTTTAATATAAGGCAATTTTTATTTTTTGAGACTGCTGAACAAAGGTTACTCAGTTGCTATATGACTAATAGTCTACCTTGACACAACCTGAAATCTTTAATTGCAAGTACCCAGTACTTTTCTGTATCCTGTCCTGCTTTGCTAAGTCCTGGAAAGAATTGCTGGTGACCAAATTCTTATGCTGTGCATCTCCTAATCAAAAAAATTACTTCAAATAAAGGTCATTATTTTTTATTCCTGGTAGTTTAATATCAGATACTTAACAAGCTCTGTAATAATTTCGAATGATTATCATTCTCACTTGTATTTCTGTAATCTGTGTTTAACACCTCTATTTCTGACATTTATATGTTGCAACTGAATATAAATATAGGTGTATATATAAATATGTCAACACATATATCATATGTGTATACACATATCCATATCTCAAGGAACACCAGACTGATGTTATGGGAGTATTTAGAAGACTGATCAATCAAATCAGTTTAAACCTTAAAACAGAACTCTACTAGATTGATGTTCATTAAAAATATGTATTATTTTAATGGTTTATTCCTACTCATTAACAATTATTGTCACTGCATGTTCAACACAGTTAACGCTTAACAATCAGTTCTCCACAGTGTCGTGGAGCTCCTGTCATTGCAGTTAGTGCTGTTGACTACAGTCCTCGGTGATTTTAATAGATAAGGTCAAAATAATCAAGTTCTCTTACAAGGGTTCTCCACCACGACATCTGAGACCACATCCTGCTTGGTTTTCTAGAGACTGTCAAACTCTCAGCCTCCAGCTGTTGACCACTTGCTGCCCAAAGATGTTGGGGCGATGCTGCACTCCCTGTCTGAGGTAGATGTCTTGTTTGTCTGGGATCTCCTTTGTCCCCTTCTTTTCCTTCAGCGAAGGTGGTCTTATAACAGTTCTTGAGGTTGTGCTGCTTCAATGATCAACAATTGTCCACCAGTGAGTTGTTTGCAGTTCTGCTTCCTCTATTTTTGACCAATACCCACACATTCAAGGCCTTTGCTGCTATCCCACATTTAAACTGAGACAATAATAGGGAAAATCTTGTACCAAGATCACACTCACACAACAAGTTCTCTTAACAAGTCCAAGAGGCCAGGACTTGGATCTGGCACTGTTAGCAGAAGGTTTATATTCGGTTACTAACACTGGTTATAATATTTCTATGGGTTGTTGCTTATTGCTTATTGAGTTTCTTATTTTAGTGTGTTTGTGATTGGTTTGATGTGCTTCTACTTTCATGGACAGCCTATCTGTGCTCATCCAACATATTTTTGAATTGTAACACAACCACTTTCCCATGACAAACAAAAGACTCACTGGTGCTGGTCGCTCATCAGTCTCAGTGGGAGAGAGGCCTAGGGGAAGAATCTGGGCTTGTGGTTTTAATTGCAGGAACATGAGTGATCAATGATGCTCTCGTAGTTACTGCTGCTATTTTTCCAGGGACTTTTGCACTTCTTGGATTACTTCTCAAGGAAAGATTGAGATGACAAACTTTACAAAAACAACTTTACAGGTTGTTTTTATAACAACCTCCCATCACTGCACAGCTTGTTTATCAGCCCTTTCTTCACCTAGAAGGAGGACAATGGTTACAGCCAGCTGAACTCCTGTTGAGAAGCTGGGATAATGAGGGAACTAAACAACTTCTCTGGGGTCACAAAATAACAAGGACCTTTACTCTCATCAGGCTTAGGCTGATATAAGGTCATAGGATAGAGTGAAACACGGTAATTTAATTTAAAAAACATACACAAAATAAAATTAAATAACATTATTAGACCTTAAATTGAAATTCATGTAAAATTGTTCATCAGTTTCCATTTTTACTTTAGAAGGATGTCTAAATCCTCACACATTTGTATGCTAGAGCTGTCTTTGAAGATAAGAGGCTTTAATTTTACATCTACCTGATACACCTTTCTCAAACCTGATCCTGAGAGCTCTTTTCTCTTCTGCAACCTTGAAAGAAGCTGCTTTATTCATTTGTTTTATCTGAGTGGAACCAGTTCCTAGAGAAATAGGGAGACCTGCTGAAAGGACTCAGGTGTCTACCAAAGGATTTCTCAGTTCACTTTTAGAGAGAAAAACATGTGCTTTCCAGAAAGTATCCGTGTGTGTTGCCCCACAAATTAATGTTTCTAAAAGCAGAATGATGTCAGAAATGTCACAAAAACAGTAATGTCTTGAATTCTCCTAATTCACCACACCACCTTATAAAACATTAACTAGGATTTGTTTCTTTAACCTCAGAGGTAAATAGAATTCATATGATATTGTTATATCACCTCAAACAACAAAATTCTGTCAACATCATGGTCTACAAATAATTGTTAGAATATAAAAATATAGATTCCGAGCCCAGATTTTTTATGTCACAGTCCTTACCTTAACCACGAATCTTTATGGTAAAATTTCCTTATGGAAGCTCTGTAGTCTAGTGCCAGAGGGTAGATTTAATGAGTGTGCATTTGCCAATCAAACTTATAGAGACAAAAATGTCCCTTCCATCTGCAATAATTGTACACATATTAGCTGTGTTTAAATGGGAGAAGGTTCCATGAGCCACTGTAAAAGACGGACAAAGTAGAAGAGGGCTTGAGGAGGGAGAGAGGGAAGCAAAGGTGAGCAGAAATTTGGTTTTAGTTTTTATTCTTCCATCAGATAATACTTGATATGATGTCTCAGGCAAGTGTCTGAAGTTCAAGACAATAACCCAGTTAGTTCTACAGACACATCAAAATTTTCGGTGCTATTTGCACAAAGCTGAAGAAGTTTTTGTGAGTGTGGTCTTGTGTGAAAAGAATGTACATTTCATTATTTGACTTGTCAATGTTATTCATGAGGTTATGCTTTTCTCAATCCTGTTTTCTTACATTGAGAAATTTATGTGAGGTTTTTTAAATTTATTTTATTTTCCCTGCACAGTTGTAACACATATGAACTTTTGATAGAGCTGGACAAACTCTGGGTTTAAATGCTCTACTAATATTTACTCAAACTTATAAAACAAGGTCTCAATGACTAGGTTAGCCCCCACTCTGTGTTTGTTTTCTGCAGTTATTTTAGTTAATGAGTTTGCTGGCTGGGATGTTCCTGGGAACAGCTAATTTTAGACAACTATTAAAAAATACTAACAGAAGGTGAATTTCACAAAACGCTGCTATTTGCAATGGAAGTATGGTTTTAAGAGTTGTGGTTTGCTCATCCAATGAGAAAAACATATCATATGATTTATGTGTCTGCTCACACCATCTTGAATTTCAGATTTTAAATTTTATGTACTTACAACCATCTGCTCACAAGCTAAATTCACACCATGGTTTTATCGGAGAAAATACATATATTTGGTAAACAGTTTTGAATAGTTGATGAAGGGAGTGAAAACGCCATCTGATTGTACAATTTCTTCTGAAGGACTTGGAGGTCACCTTCATTTTTCTGCTTTCTCAACATGTAGTGTATTATTTTGACCATTTCTTTTAGCTTGGTCTAGATAGTCTCACTTTTCCTGCAGGATTCAGAGCTCTCAGTTCTTGAATTACTACGGTTTCATTTTCAGGGAATTAACGTCTGGATACTAGTTTTCACTAGTTTCCATATTTTGTTGTTCAAATGATTAATCACTGCCTTTAACCACAGCCTCTTCTGAAAACACCCTGAGTTTGGTGATCAAGAAAAGAGTAAAGATTTAGGCATTAAGCAGAGGACTATGTCACACAGACTCGGGGTGTTGCAGCAGTCCTGGAGGAGCATCCTGTTTCCAGCCACTCCTGCAGCAGGGGAAGGAGAGGGAGGTGAGGAGAGTGAGCACAGGGTGAAGAGCTGTTGGTCAGCCCTGGTGGTGCTCTGTTTGTCCATGGGGAGAGAGGAGGAGATGAAACAGCAGCAGATGAAGCTGCTGAGACAGGTCACCACCACCACTCACCATGAGGGCAACACACCCATCTTCTGTAATTTTGGCGTATTCATCTCCATGGGGACTCGGCTGCTTTTCTCTTCACCTCATCTCATTCCACCCTCCAGTTTGCTGTGGTGCTACACATGTAGTTGTTTGGTTTGGGCCTATTGGAATCCCTGGCTCCAAGCAGAAGCTTTTTTTTTTTTTCCTGGCATTTATGGGCTTTATGGTAAAAGATAGAAAAAATATAACCAGCTGCATTGCTAACATTTTAGGTATAGTTTCTGTTGCTCTGTCCAGTTGTACCTTGTGGGGTTCATTGTGAAGTGCTCCAGGATCCTGGTCTTCTACCTGTCCTGGACATAGTCTTGTCTGAGGACATCGGATCTGCTGTCCTGTGTGCGTACCAAGGTTTACTTTGTGGATGAGCAATGGTCAAGAACGAAGAAGTGGTTTGGATCCTTAACCTACAGACAGTGTGAAGCCATTAACAAGCTCTAAGTCACAACTCCAGTGAGATGTGTTAACAGAAAACATCCTTTCTAAAACATGATATCTAAAGCTCTGCTAAAGTTAAAACCCACAGAAAGCTTTGAATCTAGGTGTATTTAATAGTGTGAATAAGCTCCTTGATAGAAGGTGCAGTGTAAAGAAAGGGGAAATAAAGAGGATAGGGAAGAGGAAACTATTGCCAGAGAACATGGAGGGAAACAGTGACTTTCTCACCTTATTTTTATGTTTGTTCTGCAATTGCCTGACCTTAGAGAAGTGAGGATAGAAGAATCCTGACAGCTCTAAGTATCATAAAGTCCCTAATGCAAGTTTTCAAGGAACACCTAGAAAAGTCAGGGGAATATAAAAATGAAAAATGAATATAGAGGAAATCATCATGGGTTATTGAAGGCCCTTCATTATCAGTGAGGGAGACATACAGACACACACAGAAGTTCTGACAAGCACCAAACTCTCCTTTCAACGCAGAAAGAGGCAAAGCAGCACCTGTAGCCACAGAGGAGCAGACATTCCCCAGCCATTATTTTGTACAAATGTTGCATAACATTTACAAATTCTTTCTCCCCTCTACAGAGTTTCAGAAACACTCCTCCATCAGATGTAGATGTACAAAAGCATCCACACTAGTAGCAAAGTATATGCACACAATGCCAAATTGACAGAAATATTCCCACCTATGCTTACAAACATTGCACCATGTAGATGGATGTGTGGCTTATGGACACAGACATTGAGGTCAGCTGCTGACAGCTACAGAAATATTCAGAGTTTACCTCATGAATACAACAACCTTTTGCATTTGAAGGGGGCACAGGGGTAGTCCAATACCACAACACACATAACTCTGAGAGCACAGTGTGGTCTTGCCACTTTGAAAGAGTTCCTCACACTTAATCCCATCAGTCAAAAAGGATGAAGACAAGAGACCTGTACACTGACCAAAATTAGCTAGAATGCCCTGCAACTCTGTTCCTCCTCTTTGCCAGAAGAGCAGCAAGTTTGTTATGGCTAAAAAATTGTAACTTGAGGCCTACATCACCTTCTAAGCATGTGGTCCAGGGAGCTCAAGTCCAGTGCGGTTACATGGGTTTGTTTTTCAGAATTTGTCATATCTTTAAACATCTGAAGCAGCTTTTACTTCAGTTTATCCTTGTCTATGTTTGATGCTGAACTTCTTCAGAGCTGCCACATTTCAGATTGCAATAGGAAACAATAAAGATACCTGTCCTGTTTTTGTGCAGTGGGCAAAACTGTTCCTTTTCTTCCTGTAAATTTAAATGACATTCTTCCCCATGTCCAGCAAAATATGTGTTTGCATTTCCCGCTTGACTTGAGATAGGAAATTTTGGACAATACTAAATTGTTTGACTGAAAAAAAATAAAGACAATTCTGCTCTTTGCACTTCTGGAATGATCTCATTACATATAAACAAAATTATTTTAAAACCTGTGTTTGTTTGTATCTGCTGTTATAAACAGCTCTTTTCACCAGGGCTGCAGGATGTTTCCTCTGCTGTATGGTTAGTAGGTCTGATAAATTAACAGCCATGCCCATCATCAGAAAGGAGATTGGTAGCAGAGGTGCAATTTTAATCTGGCTTTATTTGTGCCACATACTTTAACTGCAAGAAAGTCCTTCTTAGCTGTCTAACAAGCAATATACGTATGATAATAAACCATGTCAGGATGTGCTGGCAGCATTTTAACAGGCTCTTCTCACAAATATTTGTCACATGGCTTTTCTTTGTTTTAGGGGTCCGATCACACATAGATCAAGGTGAAGGAGTGTGACACTTTAGAGAGGGACACACTAGTATTGCCCAAAGAAAGATGCACTGTAATTCAGAGGACTTTAATTCTGCCCCTTAGCTGGGAAATTCACTTCACATCAGCCCGCTGATCCCAGCCTCCTATAGAAAGCTCTTTAGCTCCACTGGTGGCAAGTATTATTGTCAGATCTATTTAAGATTGACGTCATTACTTAAGCAAAAACCTTGTCTTATCAAAGAGGTGATAATGTCATTTCAGAGCAAACTCTACCGAGTTTCAGGTTTATCACCCTTCCTGCTGGACCCACTGCTGCACAGGCCCACGCTGGGTGCCCTGCCCAGGGGGCACAGCTCCCCACTGCTCTCGTGGGGCTGTGGCTGGTGACAGAAAAGTTACAGCAAACTTCTGGCCTGGAAGGTGATCCCAGTATGCCCACCATTTTCTGTCATTTTCAGTATTCCTGAAGCTGATGATACACTCCACACAGAGAGTGTGAATGTACCCTGGGGTTTTGCAGCCACTAGACAGCAAAGCACATCTAGGGAAAGGAGGTGCTGCTATTCATAGTAAAAGGGGATGCCACCTTATCCTTCTACCAGAGAAACACCAACCCACAACAAAAGGCACTTGGGGTCTTTGAAGCTTAAGAATATATAATTGCACCTCTCAGGCCTTATCTTGGTGTTCCATGGGTCTCCAGATAAGCTCAGAGAACATGAGTTAGACATGACTATAAATAAAATTTAAAAAAAACTGTAAGAGAAGCATATTGTGAGAGCCCTGGGCAGCCTTCCCTTTGTGAAAGATGTATAGGGGCATTTGTAACTGCAGCCTAAAAGGTGACTGTGCTCTCAGGTCATTCAGACAGAACATAAATGTGTGTGGGGATCACGTCCTCAGCACTCACAGGATGCAAGGGAGGCCCAGAAGAGCCAGTGAGAATTCTAAGTCACATACAAATTTTGGATTTCTGATCCCTCATTTGTTGGTTTTGTTTTCTGGCTGTCCCAGATTCACCTTTAAAACCCACAGACACTTGTCACATGTGCTTCTCAAAGACAGCAGAGCCTCTGACAACCACAGGTTTGCTGCTGCAGTCAGAGGGGAGAACTCTTAGTGATGGTCTGTGTGAAGCAACCATGACAAAATGCACAGATGCATTTGTGCATTAAGGCGTAAATGTACATGAAACAGAGCATCTCAGGAAGCATAACTGTTACCAAGGACTCAATTAAATCATCACAGTAAACTATAAGCATTATCAAAAAGAAGTTAGCTTTTAAGGAAGAATTTTTTACACAGCCTCAGATCCTGCCTTCAAAGGGATTGAGGCAGTGGGAGTTGACCATGTGCTGATGTTTCTCATCTTCTGGTCTTTAGTGTTGCACAAAAGCATATATATATCACATTCTAAATTTTTTTCATATCTATAGGCCATTATTTTGCTTGATTATGAATTCAGTGAATGCATAGGCAATTTAACACTGAAAGTAACCTGATTTTATCCACTAAAGGATGACCAGAAAATAATCAGCCAAACTGTAGCTCTCTGTTCAGAGAAATTCTCCCTGCACCATGCCCCTCTCCATAGAATTTTCCTCTCACTAAAATATTTTCCCATCTAGACACGTGCAATTCCCATATGCAACTCCCAGCGCTGTCAAAATGTGCCAGGCACATCAGTGCTGAGCTGATCAGTCGGGAGAGCCAATTCCAAAGGTCAGGCTTCTTATTTCATACCTAACGCTGCTGATGTGGCTGATCAGTTCAAGGATATGTACAGAAAAGAGACAGAGAAGAATGGCCTCTTGGGGAATTCAACACCTGACTTGTAGCTAGCGAATTGTCCAGATAAGACAAGTAAGTTTGTTAGTGCTGGGATGTCATCTTGCGCTGGTTTTGTCTGGGGTAGAGTTAGTTTTCTTCACAGTGGTTGGTGTGGGGCTGTGTTTGGGACTTGTGCTGAACACGGGGATGACAACTAGAGGTGTTTTTGTTGTTGCTGAGCAGGGCTTACAAAGAGCCAAGGCCTTTTCTGCTTCTTGTACTGCCACGCTGGGGAGGAGGCTAGGGGAGCATGGGAGGTTGGGAGGAGACACAGCAGGGATGGGTGACCCCAGCTGACCAAAGGGATATTCCAGAGCATGTGACATTGTGCTCAGAATATAGGGAGGGGGGAAGAAAGAGGAAGGGAGGATTTTTGCTGTGATGGTGTTTGTCTTCCTGAGTAACCACTGTGCATGACGGGGCCCAGCTCTCCCAGGAATGGCTGAACACCTGACTGCCCATGGGAAGCAGTGAATTAATTCCTTGTTTTGCTTTGCTCACATGTACAACTTTTACTTTACCTGTTAAAATGCCTTTATCTCAACCCAAGAGCTTCCTTACTTTTATCCTTCTGATTCTCTTTCCTGATCCTGCAGGTGGAGGAGTGAGGGAGTGGCTGCATGTGGCTTGGCTTCTCTCTGGGATTAAACCAGAACACATGTGCAGGTTATTTTAAAACTTCTTAAAGAAAACATAGAAACCTATAAGTTTGGGCTTTGTTTGTGGGTCTGGATTGTGATTTTGTTGTTGTTGGTTTGTAGGTTGTGGGTTTGGTTGTTGCTTTTTTTTTGAGGGGGGAAAATTTTTTTGTGGTTTGTTTTGGTTTTGGTTGGGGTTTTTTTGTTTTGATTTTTTGGGGGTTTTGTTTTTTGTTTTTGTTTGGTTTGGGGTTTTTTTGGTGAACGAATCTAACCCTATTGTGATCTAAAATTTCTTAGGGCTCCTGTAGATTGGATATATTAAGTTTATTCTTGACTTTTGCTTAAGATGATGAGACAGTTCCCCTTTGAGAAGCACTAGATGTACATTTTATATGCAAAGTTTTTGTGGCTTATATAAAGCACAACATAATTTTCATGGCTTAGGGCTCAGTGAAGGTAGAGAAAAAGACAATAAAAATTGGAAAAAATAAAAACAAAGAAAAAGGGAAGTATTTAAACTATGGCGTGGTGAAAATCCACTCCTCTTACATATAAATTTCTTTTCCATATATATTTCCTTCTATATTTATAGTTGCCTATTTTACACAGTGTAAATATGTAGTAAAATGTTCGGGTTTTAATACATTTTCCCTTGAGGAGATGGCAAATAAATACATAAATTAACACGTGTGAATTTGTGTCTCAGGGGTTTAGCAGAACTTTTGAAAACTTACAAACAGTAGTTTTTTAAGTAATTTTTATATAATTAGTAGGATATTCTGAACAGTGGTTTGTATTTTGGGTTTTTTGTGTGTGCTATAGCATTCTTTGCAATCTTCTGAAACAAGCTTATGCTTTTGAAAGCTTTGTGGATACGGGTGGGGAGTTTCACAGATAATTTTTTCCTAATTTTTTAATAACTCCAGATCTAAAAAGAAGACCTCATGAATTTAAAATTGACCATTAACACAGGATTGCAAAAATCTTGAGAAAACCTTGCCCCTCAAAAAATGTAAAGATAATTTTACTCAGTTCCCAGAAAGAATGGATTCTAAAAGGCAGAATGTTTCATGAAGATGTTGTGTTTTAATTTTAAAAGCTAGCCACTGGAGCAAACACACTTTCTGGAAGATTCTCTTCACATCACATTAAATGGCTTACTGTAGAAATGCATACACACAATGTCTTACACATTGGATATGTACACACACCATAAATAAACATGAACACATGTGCACAAGTATACAATTAAAATGTGCCTTCTTGAACAGTGGTGAGTTCTGTATTGGTTCAGTAAAGGAAAGTGAAATCCTGGTTCTGAAATTCAAGATCAGGAAAGGAATAAGCTGAGCAATGAGTTTGTATGTTTAACAGAAAACTTGAAAACTTTCAGCTTTCTGAGTTCATGGGTGAAAAATGTTCTAATACTGTGCATTGGTACAGTAGATGAACTTTCTTGCTACCATAAAGCAGCACAGCTAAATTATGATACCTCACTGAGATGTCAGTGTTATAGGGGATGAATTTGGTCCTCAGTACAAAGCAATCTGTTAAATCTTATTCTAGTTTACTTTAGTTTTTCTTACAGACATTTTGCTAGTTTTGGACTCATATATAAACTCTCAAATCTTTAATTGCATTTAATCACTTTAAAAGCAAAGAAATAAATAAGCAAACAAACCTAAACTCTCTCAATGTTCTCAGTCCCTGTAATTGAAAACAAGACAAAATAAATTAAAAAAAAAAAAATCCAAGCCATTCTTTTCTATGATTAATTTGCCTTTATACTAAAAGTGTAACCAAAAACAATTTGCATCTTATTACTAGAAAAGTAGGGAAAACACTTTTTCTACACCTGACCTTAAAGGTTTTATTACCTCAGTTGCGAAATTTTATTTTTTTTTATTTATTTCATCTTGTGCTTTCTCAATCTTTAATACTCTTGCAAAGACTTGAAGGAATTTTCTGACATCCACACTCTTACTTCTTTTCTTTCAGTCATTGGAGTCATAAAGTGGAGGGGAAAAAGTGATGAAAAAAATCCCAAGCCCCAGACACTCACTGACATTGAGACACAAACTATACTACCAAGCCATATACCATATGACAAATGAAAGGTCTGGACAATACTGTACAGACAAGGTCAGACTGGGTTTATATGGAAGAAGTTAATTACAAACGAGAGAAGAAGTCCTTAGAGTCTCAGTAACTGTGGAGGATTTTCTGTTCCCTTGTCAGAGAGTTTAGCAGAGTTTTCTGCCTTTGCCTGTCTTATCACAATATTTGAAGCTGAATTATAGTCATGCTCTGAAAATCAGCACTTAACTCCTACAAATCTCGGCCTAATGAAAGACAGTTTCCTCTCTATTGTCATCAGACAAGTAGGTGCTCTCTGTGTAGCTTAGTCATCTCCAGCAGGTATGTCACACATATGAATACTCAGAAATTGTCTGAATTTTAATCCATGTACAATGTCTCTCTTGCAACTGCTATAGAGCAAAAATTATGATGTTTAATCAGGAATGAAACAACATTTAAACGTGTTCTCTGGTTTCTCTATACTTGCTTGCATAGCATGGCTGGTGTGAAGGCTCTTCCAATGCCTCCTGTTCAGATAATATTTGGTGCTTCATGGCTGCTTTGTATGACTAGGATGTAAGAAGGTCACACATGAATGTATAGAAAAAGATCTTCCATACTAAAGGATTTTAGATGTACTTCCTAAATCATCAGAAAAACCTCATGAAGGGCTGCTTAGGAGGTTTTTTTTATAGAATCATGGAATCATTTACTTTGCAAAAACCCTTAAGAACATCAAGTCCAAGTATAAACATAACTCTGCCAAGTTCACTAATAAACAATGTTCACAGCAGACACATCTACACATCCTTTAGCTGCCTCCAGGGATGTGACTCCATCACTGCCCTGTTCCAGGGCTTGACAACCCTTTCAGTGAAGGAATTTTTCCAAATATGCAACTTAAACCTCCTCTTCTGCCACCTGAAGCCATTTCCTCTCATCCTATCTCTTGTTTCTTGGGAGAAGAATCTGACACCTGCCTCATTACACCCTCCTTTCAGGTATTTGTTGAGAGCATTGTCTTTCAGATTATATTTCCCACTATAATCTGGGATCCTGCACAAAATTCTGTGCTAATATAAGTAAAGATATGGGTAAAGAGGGCAGAATTAAGATGGAAACTCAGAGCAGAAATATGAACCTAGGCTTGATTTATCCCCTATGGGTAGCAGTGCAGTCAGGTTGAGATCCTCGAAAAGAATATGAAACTTCAAAATTCAGCTGTCTGCCCTGTACAGGCAATGTCTTCTCTGTGGTACGGACTTGCATAGGACCTTACACAGCTCATCATCAAATTTTGAGGTTTTCTCTCATTGAAGATTAACCCAAAGCCTGAGACTTAGCCATGCCAAAGCGCAAGTACCGCAAATGGCTGAGTACCAGGACAGAACTCAGTAAAAGAGAAACAATTTTTACAAAAACAAGTAAAAAATCTGCCTACCCTATTTTCTGTCTTTTCACTTTTCAACTTCTGTCATATCTTTCCAGCTTAAATGATCCAAATATTCTCTAAATGGAATATCATCCTCTGTCATGCAGAGGGACACAACAGAGAGCTTCTGCTCAGAGACACTGAAACAAACGTAGTGGACTAATTTCATCAGGGACAAAGCTACTTTGCTGCTATATAAATTATTTTATGAGTCCTTCTGCATACTTCGTTGTAGTCTTTGAATACTTTGTTATTACCCCACCAGTCCCATAAATTTCTATGCACAGCTTTGTTGCTCAGGAACAAAAATCAAGGCACAATAGCTGGTCAGAGCAAATTGCATCAGAGTGGATGACCTGTTATTACACCACATCAATACTGGCACAAAGCACAGTATCAGTTCATGCCATGTAAATGCCTATTTTGTCATGTCCTGTGTTATGTGTGTAAATGTCTTTCAGTGCTGGTGATATCTGTGGTGTTCTCTCTCAGTCTGTGCTTCTGCATTCTGTTTCACTTGGTGGGTGCTGTGCTTCATTACTTACTGTCTCAATGAGATGCTGATGTGCTTAGTTAAATCAACATTATTTAGGTTCCACAGAGCCATGGAGAGTATTTTCAACTGTTTCCTTACTTGAATTGTTTGCTCTGTGTTAAATTTAGCTAAACAGTCCTACTACTTTTGTTTTAGTTGTCATAAAACAGAATGGCAAAGAGGAAAGGCTAAGCTTCGGAACTTGGGTGGGAAGAAAGTAAAAAGAAAGAAAGAAAAAAAAAAGAAAGCCTCAGGAGTCCAGTAGTCCAGGACTTTCTTGGTTTGATGCTGAATAACTGGGAAAATACAGAAATCAGCAGTGGAAAGAGAGCAGGGAGCTTTGAAGCAGGACTGTGTTTGTGACCAGGTAACAAGCTTTTACTGCATGAATAAAAGGACATTGCCATAGGGGTTGAAAAGAACCTGGACTCATCAAATGTGCAAGTCTGACAGTTTTGAGAGCTTCCTTGTGCCAATCCTGTCAAACTGAAGCAGGAACAGAGGAATAGAAAAAGCTTGTGAGCTGCTAGTTAACACACTCACGTTCAGAGTCCCGCATGGCAATTTCGAATTGTCCCTCCTTAGATGTTTCGCATCGGGGTTTTCCTGCCTAAATTCTTTCCTTTCTGATCTCTGTGACCTACACATGTACCTCTTTCCTCTCGAGGCTGACATGATCACGGGCTGAAGCAAGTAAGAACTGTCCAGCACTGAGGAGGGAAATTATGTCTGTAGTTACTGCAGAATGAATGTTAAAATAAGAAAAGACAAGACAAGATAAAGCCTGACTAGTAACCAGGTGGAAATAATTAGTGCAAAAGATGCAATGCAGAACCTTCAGTACCAACCCACTCTGAATAATCCAAACAATTTTTCTTGATTAGAAACACTAGAAAGATAACATTTTTAGATCAACTCATCTCATTTTTTTTCCTCAACTGAGACGTATTTGGGAAAAATAAGGTGTGCATCAAATTTGAAAGAGTTTGCATTGTGGCTATTGCAGTGATACTCACCTGACAACCAAGACCTCTCCTTGCCACTACTGTGTCATTTTTTACATTTGTAAGTCTTTTTTTTTTTTTGAAAACAACCTCAGATAGGAGTATAAAGGAAGGAGATAAAGATGGGAAATCAAATTTAGGTGTTGGGACTGCTCTTTAAGCTAAATTATCCCTTACCAGCAGCTGCTGATTCTCATAATTCTTGTCAAAACCACTGTCAGTGGCTGTTTGCTGTGCTAGGGGCTATTCTCAACTCCTGTAGCAACACCTGCATGTGTAACACAAGAGAAACAGCCCAGCTCCTTGTTTCAACCCATCAAGAGTTCACTTGCCTTAACTGTTCCAACTGAATCAGCTTCTCCTCATCTCCTGTGGGGAAAGGATATACAGTCAGTCAGACCATGCTGGATAAACAGATAGGACAACAAAATATGTGTAATTCTGCTTAAAAAAATAATCTTTTTATGTCTTAGTGTTTAAATTAAGTGATAAATTAGAAGCATAGCTTTGACAAGAGTCAGTGACAATGTCTCACTTGCACCATTGTGACAGTAAAGGTTTTACTGTGTTAGTGATAATGGCATCTCACTCTGAACTTTGGGGGATGGATGGCAACTTGGTAGCCAAGGACTGTCCGGAAGGGTCACCCAGATGTGTTTCTGGTACGTAAACACAACAATAAGTTCATCACTTACTCCATAAATAGTGGACAGACCGGGGCTTCTTTGGCTCTCCCACACAGTGGCAGGTTGCATGCCGGGATAATCCCTTTGGTAGGGACATGTCTCAAGGTTATTCCTCAAGTTTGAGAGACTCCTTGCTGCAATAGATCCTTGGGAAGTGATTAATAGGATGCTAAAGTTTGAAATCTCAGCAAAGGGATGCAAAGGACTGGTTGTGCACACATATAACCTTTAGACATGAACCGTTGACCAAATGTGGGTCTAGGAGTGGATCCAGCAGCACCTACACTCCCATCTGAGAAGAAGTTTAGAACACAAGGCAATCCTTTCTGGATCAACCTCATGGCTCAATGGGAAGGTTTCCGTGACACTTCTGTGTGACCCTGTTCTCTATGCAGGAAATTTGTTTTTCTCTTTTGGGTGAAGGGCATCACCCCACATGTGACAGCATTCCATGTGGGGGTGTCTGACCATAACTCTTCATGAACTGCAAGAAAATACTATCACTTCTGACATGATTTCCCTCTGCAGTAACTTCCACTAAAATATATTGGTGTTAAGTATTAAATAACATGATAGAATGATTTGGTTTGGAAGGGACATTAAATTCCCTTCAGCCAGTCATCTAACTTCCACCCCTGGTGTGGACAGGGTCACCTTCCACTAGACCAGGTTGCTCACAGCCCTATCCAACCTGACCTTGAACACTTCCAGGGATGGGATAGCCACAGCTTCTCTGGGCAACCTGTCCCAGGCCCTCACTACCTTCACAGTAAAGAATTTCTTCATAATATCTAATTTAAATCTAGTCTTTTTCAGTCTAAAGCCATTCCCTTTTGTCCTGTCACTCCATGTTCCTGTCAAGAGTCCCCCGTTAACTCCCTTGCAACCTCTTTGGGTACTGGAAGGGTCTCTAAGGTCTCCCTGGATCCTTCTCTTCTCCAGGCTAAACATCACCAACTCTCTCAGCCTGTGTCCAGAGCAGAGGTGCTCCAGCCCTCTGAGCAGCTCTGTGGCCTCCTCTGGACTTGCTGCACTTCTTTTATTGGGGTCCTGTGGTGGGTTCACCTTGGCTGAACGCCAGGTGCCCACCCAGCCGCTCTATCCCTCATCTTCCCACCCGGACAGGGGAGAGAGTGAGGTGGGAAAAGAAAACAACACAAGTCGTGGGTTGCGATGAGGTAGTTTATATTGGTGCAAAAAAAAAGAAAGCAAAAGCAGCGTGTGCGCGCACAAAGCAGAAGCCAGCAATTAATCTCTGCTTCCCATCAGCAGAGGTGGTCAACCACTTCTCTGAGAAGCGGGGCTCCAGCACAGCAGGTAGCCATCAGAGACAAGTGCCTCCGGTCCTGCTCCTTGCCTCAACTTTTATATCTGGGTTGATGTCACATGGTATGGAATATCCCCGTGGTCAGTGTGGGTCAGCTGACCTACTTGTGTCCCCTCCCAGGATCTCGCCCTCGACTGAAGAAGGAATGTTATAGCCCTGTGCTCAGCAGTAGCCAACACATGAGTGTGTTATCAACACTCTTTTAGCTACCAATGGAGAGCACGGCACTGTGAGGGCTGCTATGGGGAAATAGATTGCGGCTCAGCCAGGCCCACCACAGCTCCCTGGAGCTGAATACAGTATTACAGGTGGGGTCTCACCAGAGAGCAGTAGAAGGAGACAATCCCCTCCCTTGACCTACTGATCACACCTCTTCTGACATAGTCCAGAACACAGTGGGTTTTCTGTGTCCACACTGCCAGATCATGGCCAGTTTTTCATCCACCAACACCCCACAGTCCTGAGAAACTATTCTGCCTTTTGAGGCATCAGAGGACACTATTCTGCCATTTGAGCTCCCACTCTTCTCTTGGTCCTGCCCACAGAGGCAGCTTATAAATACCTGGACAAGGCTGAGATCCAGGGTTTTTCCTTGACTCCTCATTATGTCAGTGACATATTAGGTTTCGTTTACTATAGTTACAACCTGACCACAGCACTTTCCTAATATTTCTTATAGAGCTGTGATGAGTTAATGGACATTTGTAGAGTTGTCTGGGATACTTGGCTAAGAAACACTCTGAGGAGCATTTGTAGGTGCATGGGAACAAAGTTATACACTTGCATCTGAATTTGAATATTTATCACACTTATTAAAGGGCTCTTCAGTTTTGTTTGTTTTTTTTTCACTATCAGCAGTGCATTCAATGAGCAACCAAAGCTGACTGAACCAGATGTGTTCTGGATCATCTTCTAGTAGTCCTTGTCTATCTTTATTTAACACAGGGGGAGACTGATAAAATTTATTTTTGTCTTCTTGGAAAGTGGCTAAAGTTAGGCGGAATGTAAATGTGGAGATGGAATAAGTATAATTCACTTGCATATGCAAAACTGGGAGAAGAACGAGGGATTTCCCAGGAGAAGTTTGAGAACAAAGACCCCTTACAGTCTGATTTACAAAGAAATTATAGTATTTCTTATGTTTGTTTCTAAATTGAGTTGTTTTGTATAATATGTTTCTGAGAGAAGACAAGGATAATATTTTCAAAAATGTTTGTATATCTTTCATTTTATGTGGGAGATAGAGCACTCTGATATTCCCATTAACAACATGGGACAAAGGAAGAGCATTTAAATGGAAAATAACTAAATAATAGTTTATCCTAATGATTATACTATGGTAAAATAATTAGTGATAA
This sequence comes from Neopelma chrysocephalum, assembly GCF_003984885.1. NCBI lineage: Eukaryota > Metazoa > Chordata > Aves > Passeriformes > Pipridae > Neopelma > Neopelma chrysocephalum. The sequence continues at coordinate 706,730 of NW_020925669.1, forward strand.
ACTCCTTACCAGGATCCTACCTATCATTAAAAAAACAGCACTGTCAAATATCATCACTTTCTGACAAAACTATTTCCTGAAAGAGAAGAAAAATGATTAAAAACTTCAATTCACAAAGTGACTTTTATTTTAACAATAAATAACATACAAGTCACATTGCAAAATGAGACCCTTAATCATTTTCTGCCATGTTATTTGTCAAAATACAGACAGGAAAAAATGATCACTCATAAATAAAAGGTAACTTTCTCTTGCCATTTGCAGGGCGGGGGAGTAAATGCAGTGTTTGTTGAAGTTCTTAGAGGGGAAGGAGAGGGAAATAAATGGTTGAAGTTTGGAAAGCAAAAAAACAACTCTAATAAACTCAGTTCTGATCAACCAGATTGAGTAATCAAAAATTCATTCTTTGTGGAACCTGTGGGGGAAAATAGCATTTTTATTAGAATATTAACACTGAAAGGTTTGAAAGCATCAGAGAGGGACGGTACTTTTCAAAGCCCTATTCTAATTGCTTATGATATATAATCTCAGCCTAATTTAATGTTAATTGGATTTCCCAATGTCATTGTCCAAACGACATTTTCTGTTTCGTTTTTAGCTGCTTTCCACTATCAAATGAAGCCACAGAAAAGCTTTCACGCTGAACCTTTGCTTCCAAAAGGCACAAAAATACGTCTTATTGTGGTATTATATAAATCAGAACAAAGAATGGGAATTTTTCATTTTTATTTTGGAAATTTATATGTAGAATTTGCTTTTTTTAATGACAAATTTTAAGACTAAGCATCCTGTAACTGAAACATTTTCCCACTGATTTCTGTAGGGCTTCATACTGACAGGAACTGCAGCCTTGACAGTATGCATACTTTACATACCTTACATGCTTTTCATGTAAAAGGAAAAAGGAATTGGTGATAAAATTATTTTTATTTATTTTTTGAGCAGTGGGTTACATGCTGCATATTTTCTACATCCATTCTTGCATGTAGCAAGAAACCAGCATCAGTTAATAATGCCTAGAAATTTCCAGTAAATTATCACAGTTCTACACCTCAATTTATAAGTTTTAGTGTCCTCAAAATTGTTATTCTTTCCATGAATTTTAGTCAAAGGCTCAAAGACTTCAACTGAAAGCCCTAATGGTAGTTCAAGTCTGAATTCACTATTTTGGTATGGTCAATGCGTTGCACGTACTAAATCAGCCACTCAAAACTGCATTGTCAGGACCAAAGGTTTAATAAGAGAATAAACCTTTTTTCTTAATCATTTTATCTTTTCCATACATGCATTCTAAGAGGGGAAAAAAAAAAATATGTCTGCTTAAGAGTTTGTGAGTTTGTTTGATTAGACAAAATTACATGCAGATTTTACCTAGAAAGAAAAAGTGAATGTAGGACGGAAGGGCAGGGAGGGAGGAAAGCAAACATGGAAGTTTATAGATTCATTAGTCTAAACAGTTTAGAGTACCATGTAAATGTAAATACAAATAACAATATCAATTATGAGTTTTTCCCTCACAAAAAAATACACAAATATAAATAGTATTCACCGAAAGACTCATGAATCCATTTATTAGCTTAATATCCATTTTACAGTTAGCCAGTTTCAGTTTGTATAAAAAACAAAATACTTGAACTTCTGACAAAAGTACATAAATCCAGACTCCCATGTTCTGGCAATGCTTTTAAAGATATCAAGTTCATCTGAAACTGCCTGAGTAATATGAATTTTACTGATGTTTGGAATGACAACAGGATTTCACGTAGTGTCATAACAGCATTGTAGGACAGACTTGTTTAAGCATTTTGTGAAATAATGTGAGAATTAAGAAAGGAGTCAAAATCATCACAGAAAACACCTCAGTGACAGAGCTGGAGATGGAACACTGGTGTCCTGAAATTATGTTTTCAGTTGTTTAAAACCAAAGTAGCTGTTTCACAACTGATAACACATCAGAGCTACCCATAAATTAACATGTGGGGAAATGCCTGAAGCAGAGTGAAGACAGCTAGTTGATAAATCCTTGATGTTGAAGTTGACAGGCTTTCTGTCATAGATTTCAGTTGGACCAGAAGATGCTTATGCATCCTATAACATATATTAATACAGTATTCTTGGTTTCAGGGACACCTATCACTATTTATACTTTCTTTGTCAGTATATGAAGCAACTTCTGACCATAGGACAGATGCAAGGATAGGCTTGATTTCAAGTCTTTCAGCTGGTATGGAATTCAGGAAGTCTCTTTCACCAAAGCTGTATCACTTAAAGAGCAGCAGAGTCCACATAGTAGGTCTGGGAGTAAATTATGTGCCTTGATTTCTCTTCTCAGAGATCTGTAAGCGACACCCTTCAATCCCAACTTTCAGACAGGAAGGAAAGGCCCAAAGTGAGGAGAGAGCATCTTTCCTCTTTCAGAGTTTGCTGAAGATCCAAGGTGTTTTCAATTGAATTTGGTGAATCTACATCCTCTGAAACAACTTACAAGAAAGGGACATTCTGTTTAACCCTGGATGAAGCAATAGGACTGGGATAGCTTCCTATGTTTCTGTTGCTACCATGTTCAGTGAATCTTGAAGACTTGGAGAGTAAATGTGTCCCCAGGGAGAGTTTCACCTGGGTAGGTTAATTACACTGCCCACAATGTGCCTATGATACTCAGCTCTTTTTGAAAACACTCTGCCTCCAGGGTGGGCCGCCAGGCCTTTGACACTCAGATTTGGATGTGGAATCCATAAAGACTAATGAGTCATGCAGGCTGGAGCTCAAGTCTGTTATTCCTCTTGAATAGCTCTTGGGCATTTTGTTTTCATTGCAGGTGAACTTAAGCAACAAGCATGTTTTTATTTGCCTTAGCAAGGAAAATGCATCTGCTAAAGATGTGTGCATCTTTTTTAAGTGTGTCAATTTATATGCAAAATAGGTTTAGCACTTGTGCCCATGGATAGCTGCCAACATAGCTCTTAGTATATCAGACCTGGACAGGGAGACCCCAGATCCTTTTCCCTTCTTCATTCTCATGTTCTTTTTCTCTCTTTTCCCCTCCATCTCTTCTGAACCAATTTGGGAAAATAATGTTCCCAGTTTTATCCAGCAATATTTAAAACTCTTCCCATGCAGATGGTTTTTTAGAGGTCTGAATAGAAATGAGTCAAGGCATCTCAGAACAGCCATAGTCTATCATAAAGAGCAGCGGAAGATAACCAAGATTTTGCATAATGCAGCACACTTGGCATTCTTAGTGAAAAAGAAGCCAAGTCTTGTCTCAGCACTGAGAAATTCTTTCTATTAATGTGATAAAGATTGGTCCCTTTGGGTCAAGGTAGTGGAACATTAAGTGGGAAAGAGTAAAACCTACCTTCTGCCCATCTAAATTTAACCTGTCCTACAAATGATAAGAACATTTCATTCTTCTATGTTCTCACTTTTTTCTCCTTTCTTCTTGAACACTGAATTTATCATTTAAATGTTAAAAAGAGAAACCAGATGTTATAGTTATTAACTTTTGGAATCAACTATAATCTTTCTATTAAATTCTTCCATCCAGGTACAGGCAATTATTTGCTTGATCTAAAGGTGTAGAAAATGTAGACACACAGGGTTTCAGAAAGTCCAGTTTAATAAGACAGGTGGGTAACTAATAATGTGGAAAATTACCTGCAGATTGAGGATATTGGGAATGACTAATGGCCAAAACTAAGCGAGTAAATTAGTTGCAAAATGATACCATTTGCAGTAGTTGTGTGAGTAGGGGACTGGATGGCACAGTGGCATGTGGCAGTGATCTGTGCTTGAATATGGCCCAAATTCTGGAAAACATTCCAGAAAGCTTATGACTTTCTCTTTTTCTTTTCTTACTTTATTTTTTTTTATTTTAAATTATTATGATTTTTTCATGTACCCTGTGCAATTTACGTAAGGTTTAATAGCACAGCCACAGGACCTCACTTACCTTTGCAAAGTTTAACAACAAAGTTGTCATCAAGGTCAAATGCACTGAAACTGAGACTTCAGTTTGCTTTACAAGCCACAGTTCAGATAAGGAAAACACTCTTCATTGGGGAAGATTCTGAAGAGCAGTGGAGAAGGGAGAATTTCAAGGAGGTTTTTTTCCTCCTAATTTATGATGTTTCCGAATTTTCTAATTCCAAAAGGAACTCAAATGTTGGTTTCAATTGGACCATTTATGTATTCGGAATTAGCCACCCCAAAATGCATGATTTGGCAGTCTGATCACGGGCAGTATCCAAACAATTTGTAGACAAGGTTATCTTCTCCAAAATCTAAGTACTCTTAAGTGAGAAAGTACTCTTAAGTGAGAGAGTGAGCAATATACTCAAGATCCCAATGGAAGGTAGTCCAGAAGGGAGAACTGAATTTGCGTATTTGTCTATCTGATCTTAGATTTTTCCACCTGCCTGAGATACAGATTACATATTGCGTCTGATGGGGCTAGTAACATGATGAATGATTTTATTGCACCAGTTGTGACAGTACTTATTCTCAGAGAGTGTTTTTAAACAAAATATAGTGAACTAATAATGACTGCATTAGCTTTTTCCACTTTGATGATACCAGGTTACCTTTATTGGCAGCCAGAGGTACACAAAATATCCTGCAAACTACATGGAATTGAAAGCATTGAAACATGTCTCAAATTATTATAAGTTCTCCCCATTTTGTTTTTTGTTTTTATAATTTTGTAAACGGAACCAGGTTGGGTTTATATTTTCCTTTAATTTTTTAATACAATTGCAGTTCTTCTGGAAAAACTGTTTCTGTAAAGCTGAAAGGTAGGAAAAACATGCACCCTGAAATGTATATGTATCTTTCAGAAAAACCTATGCTCTGGAATTTGACTATAACAAGAAACACACACACAAACATTAACACACACATACCTGTACACTTGTGTGCAGACATCTATATCCCAGATGAATGTTACTCTATGCAACAAATTTCTAGACAAAATTATTTTAAAAATAAAGTTAAAAGAATACTTTTTCTCATAGTCTTTTAGGAAAGAATATTTCAAAATTAACAGTAGTAATAAAAGCAATAGTTTCAGTTAGGTACTCCACCAGTCAGAGTTGTGCTCCAGGTATTTCGCTCCTTCTCCCATTGCTGAAAATTGCTTCCTCCTCTGAATTACCCTCTGTGCTCCTCATGTGCATGCTCCCTGAGGAGCCACTCTAGGTTAGCAGAGATCCACTCTTTAAACTGGTTAATATTTAAACACAGCTTATGTGATTTCTCCAGGGCCTAAACTGTGTTCTGCAAAGCCTTACTGTTGGATTCCAAAGACTGAGATAATTTCTCAGGAACTCTCATAGTAAGGGCCACATACAATAACACTAAAATACAATTCTCAGGGGCTGAACTTCTGATACAGACTCTTATCTGTCTTTGGGTGGTGATTGTCTCTGTGTTCTTACCTCTCTAATCCTCTGCATTTCTTTTTATCACAAAATGTCATTGAGACTGACTCCTTTCTCGATATAAGATTATTTTCCTACAGTACATTTGTGTTTTTCTATATATACGGATGCTGTAAGAAAAGTGAACAATTTGATTTCGTAACTAATGATAAGGGAAGTAAAATCCTATTGCTTTCAGATTTTCAGGACCCAAACCATTGATTTAATTGTTTTCACTAAGTGGCAGTTATTTAAAAAAAAAAAAAAATAGAACAACGTAAACAACTGCAAAGACAAGTTTTAAAAGCTTACAGAGAGATTTATTAATTACACTGAGGCCTAACCTTCTGGTGAATAGTACCTATAAAACACAGAAATATAACTGTACAGTACCTATAAAAATATGGCCTTCATGTTCAGAACTTGTAAATATACTGGGATCACAAATTATTGGCACAAAATTAGTGAGGTTTCCAAAGGAAGGTTTTCCACTGAAGTAAATTGTAATTGATCTAGTGATTAGAGAGAGACTGTAATAATTTACACTGGCATGGTCTAATCATTTGTATGTGGTAACACAGGTCACATCTGTCTGGCCCATTCATACGCCTTGAAAAATTAAAAAAAAAAAAAAAAGAAAAAAGAAGAAAAAAAAAAAGGAAAAGATATTTTAGTTGTAAATACAACCAGAATAGGCAGCCTACCTGCCAGTGCCCAGCACAGATAACTTGACTAAGACTACACTAAAAGTAGGAAGAAATTGATATGGAGCCAGAGGTACCCAAAAGTTTGGGATACAAAGCAGTAAGAATTGGGCTAACAGACTAATGAGCTGCCTGGCAGCTGTTAAAATTCTTGCTGTAATTTCACAGAGGATTTGTAAATACCATGGTTTGGTTGTACGAATTTTCATCCTGTACATGTTTGAATGCAAATCATGGCCATGAAACCAGATAGGAAATTTTTATCTGCAGCCAGTTAAATGAACATGATCCTGTTTCCATCCGAGTCTTCCTGAGACCAAAGTTATCTGACAGTGTGTGGGCTTCTCTTCAGGTCAGTGCCACAACTGTGGGGTAGAAACAAAATAGAAATGGTCGTTTTTCCCTTAAAGGACATAAACCAAGGACTAAGGCACTTGTATTACACACATTTCGTGGAAGTCATTGATCTATCCCCTCACCTCCCATAACCCTTCTTGACATCAGCAAAAATTATTAGTTTTGCCCTTCAGTGTCATGCCTCTTGGTTACCTTTAATTGAAATGGAGGTGTTCTGAGCGGCAAAATCAGTTAAAAATCTCTTCAAGTGCCCCTTTTGTATAATTTATCATGGGATTTAGAGCTTCTGAGCTTGGATCATTTAGTTCTCAGGAGTCTTTAATACCTGATCATGATTTCTGGTGGGACAGTACTTGGTATAGTTGGTAGAATATGAAGATAACTGAAAATTTATTTACTGTATCAAATGCTGATGTTGCCAGAAGAGTGGTTTGAGATGAGGATTACCTTTCACAGCAAATTAATTGCAAGGAACAACTTAATTTGAAGGAACTGTAGACAAGAAAGAAAGAAGGAAAAAAAGTAAGACCCTGTAGGTATTGAATAAAAAGCTGCTTGAGCTTTCGTGTTTAAATGAGTTCTTTCATCATGAACAAGGAAAAAGGTGCCTTAATAAGAAAAAAACTTATTAAAGTCTTTTGATCAGGATAGAGAATGACATGGGGAAACTTACCTTTGTGGGGACTTACCCTCTTGATCAGGCAATCACCCTATTTGCTTCCTTTGGAAATTGCACGTAGTTACAGGTCAGTCATCCTCACCCTGTGGTCAGTGTGGATACTCCTTAAAGCCAGTAGAAGTAGTCATGGCAGAATTTTGCCTTTGTTAGCTACATTTTTCAATTAAGTATGAATTTCTTTACCTATCTTCAACTTCTGTATCATTACTCCTCAGTGGTTTTTCAGTTACTAGTATGAGAGGCCATTTTTCCTGAGGACTGAGAATACCAAGATGAATTAAAAAGCCTATTTCCAGTTTAGTCTGTGTATAAAGAAACCTGACATGATACCTCTTCTGTCATGAATCCTCTGTGTAGGTTTGATCAGGTCACTTAGGTACGTTCCTTGTTGATTGTGTGGTGATTTCAGTAGGCTCTGGGCGAATCTGCATATCTTAAAGGATCTGGGCCTTTAGGCTTTACTGCCTAGTGGAAATTAAGGTCTTAATTCCTTTTTCTGCCGTCAAGGGCATGGTAGTATATTTTAAAAACATAGAGGAGGTTTCAGATAAGCATATTTCACTGCGATAAAAGAAGCCCCAGATCTGTAAATGAAAGTACCGATTTTAACCTATGTTTGGTTGTTTGTCTTCTTTCCTCGGCATTGCCTGTGAGTAACAAAGTAATGGCTATGCCAGTATTTAACAGAGCACAGAATAATTCAGTGAACTTAAGAAATATTAATGTTTACCTGCACTAAAAGTATGAGAGTTGCTGTTGCTTTTTGGCCTGGACACCATGTACGCCTGGAAGAAATGTTGATTCCTCCCTTTCATTTGAAACTGGAGCAGTAACTCCACACTTCTTCTGCTCAACTTTTATGCCCAGAATAACTCCAGTTTGAACATTTGATCCAGGTTATACCACTCAGAGGTACAGGTGTGACTTTCATATAACCATCATCATGGCCAAGCTTTGCCAACGAAGATTTGGGAAGGGCTCTATCCACGTTTCTTGCAAGCGCGTCGATAACTATATTCATTATCAAATTTAAAGAAATTGTTACGAAATTTGTATATATATATATGTATATGCATATATAGAGACAGATAATGACATTTTTATACATATATCTTTGAAAAAGAAGATATTGCTAATACTAGTTTTTTTTCCTCTCATATCCTCACTTTGTAATTTTTATCCTGCTAAAACAATGCTTATCACTTTCCCAAGTAATGGCTGAGCAAAAAACATGAAGAAAGGCAGCACTGCTGGTTTTGTTTGTTGACTATCTTTTTGAATTCACAGTGTGTAGGCACAGTTTAAGAGTTTTCCATAAAGCACTACAGTGTGAAAGGGTAGGGGGGTGGGAAAACAGACAGACCTCACCCAGAGAGCAGTGATATTGAGAATAATTCGGGAAAAACCATCTTCTTCATGTTAAGAATCATAAAGTAATTCCAGAGGGGAAAAAAAAGAAGGTAAATATTCGCTGCAAGTTTTCTTGGAAGCTGCAGTAGACTAAAACTATCACTTCTTACAGCTTTAATATTTATTTCTTTCCTTTTTTATACTTGTTTTTACAACCATTATTTAAAAAAAATAAGAAACCCAGTACGTTATTTCTTTAAGGTAAGGTTGCAACCCCAGTTTAAGTCCAAATCTATAAAGAGCTTACTGAGAGAAGAAAAAAACATATACTAGTCTATGAAGGAAGCACTCTTTCTCCTTCGTATTTTGAGTAGTAAGTGTAGGACCAGATGTGAAAACGGAAAGCACACTTGGAGACTCAGATTGCATGAGAAATTGAGTAAGGATGTTGGACCCAACAATGAGAGGAACAAGTTTTATGTCTTATGCTAATCCACCTTAAAATCTCACTTCTACACATGGTTCAAATATCTCTGGGCACAGAATTATACAATCATAGAATCATTAAGACTGTAAAAGACATCTAAAATCACCAAGTCCAACTATTTACCAAGCTCTGCCAATCCCACCACGGAACCATGCCCCGAAGTACCACATCTGTGCATTTCTTTTAGCACTTCCAGGAACTTAATAACACACAGAATGACAGAATTTTTTTTCTGAGAAAAATACAAATCAGTCATGCTTCCATCTCTGGAAGAGTTCAAGGCCAGGTTGGATGAGCAACCTGGTCTAGTCAAAGGTGCCCCTGTCCACGACAGAAGGTTGGAACGAGATGATTGTTAAGGTCCCTTCCAACCCAGGCCATTCTACTGTCCTACAATTACGTATTGTCCGGTAACTTTTCAGAAGGCAGGAGAAAACTTATTGCTCTTTCTTGGCAGTTATATGCATAACATGTACAAAACTTTGGCAGAGAAGTCCGAACCCTGCAAAAAAAAAAAAAAAAATGCAGTGTAAACCATCTTCCTTTTTCAAAAGGCCTTCTTAGTTTTCATTCCCCATTTTTTTCTTTTGTTGTGCCTGTCTATATCTAGTGGGTATAAAAAGACAAGATTATTCATTTACTGTTTGCATATTTAAAGTATTTGAAGGTTTTTATCGGGTTCCACATCTGTCTTTTCTTCAGTATAAACTTTGCTCTTTCCTCACTGATCATGCTGCTTAGACATTTGATCATCCTTGTTGCTTTCGAATCCTCAGCAGGTGCCTTAAGGCAGTTTTATGCCCACTTTGATGCAATAGAAGTGGAACTTAAAAGGAGCTCAGGCTCTCCCATATATCTTTATATCTTTTAGGATAATAAATAATAATGATCCATACTCACATTGCACTTTGCATTTGCAAGATACTCTACAAACATTAATTAATTAGTCCTTATGGCTCTCCTGTGTGATAGCAGTAATAAAGCTTTGCAAGAATATGACACCTTTGAGGTAAGGTTCTTAGATAACTTTAAAAATATTAATGAATATCCAATCTATTTATATGTTACTGCTCAGTGCAAAATGGGAGGCAAATAGTGTTGTACACACTTTACATTCATCACAACTGAGACCAAGAGCTTTTTGGGTTGGGGACCCAGAACTGATGTCTGTCTCAAGCTCGTGAACTGTTGGATGTTGGCACATATTTTCTCTAACTAGTTTACAGCCCCTTGCCTGGAAAGCGTGACCATTTGCAGGAAGGTTTTTCTTCTCCCATACTTATTCTCTAGATGTGTAGGTTTTAGGAGCAGTTTAAACCACCCAGCAGATTACCTTAACCAGGTTCACTAAGTCCATAATGTACCAAATTAGGAAAAAAACTATGTGAATAACATAAATATGCATAACAAGAAAATAATAATAAAATGCTTTTCTATGGCTGTTTAAAAATTAATAGTGACGCAGATATATAATACACTAAAATTTTACAAAGGTGAAAGCAGAAAATTCAGAATAAAGAAATTTTATATATTCATTAGAAAATCACCAGTCTAGACCAATTTTTTATATGTACTTTTTCATACTTATTATTTGAATCTTTAAAGCAATGGCAGGCTAAGTATATAGGCTTTCTTTGCATTGTTGGAGGCTTCAGTGAACAAAAAATACCTTCAACATCTAAATGCACAATACATTCATTCCTTTTTAGGTTTCTACAGGGAAAAACGAAATATTTGGGACAATGAGAAGAAAGCACGGAAAAGCCATGGCAATTCTCACAATGAACTTTAGGAAGATAGTTGAGAATAGCTACTGAAAATTGTCCCAGAACTACTGCAAGATTTTCAGACATCATAATACTGACAGTGCAATGAGATGTATATGAAATATTTGGGAGGGATAGTTACATGACAGGGAGAGCTTAACTGATAGGAAAGTACTGTTAAATACTCTCCAAAATAAAGGGAAATTTTATAAATACTTTTCTCCCGTGATTCTTTAATACTTATTCAGAGAAAGTGTTCATTTTCCTTTGTCTTGTGTGATTTTATTACTGTCAACATCTGATTCATTTTTTAAAATAAATTCCTCCTCCAGTGCTATGTATTATTCTGCAAATGTGAATACACGTAAGTAGCTCCTGGAGAACAAGACCTGCTGGTAAGTGCTGCTTATATGCAGTAACTTTTGCTGTTCTTCATTTACCTTTCAGCAGAACAAATAAAAGGTGAGGAGAATAAACAAGAGAAACTTAGAAAAGATTGTAGGCGAGAAGGATCTTTTCTGGTCTGAATCTATAAGATGTTTGCCACTTCTTGCACGGAATAGAGGAAGGTTTTGCTTTGTTTCAGGATCAGCTACAAAACAAAATAGAAGGAGAAAATGGAAAAAAAAAAAAGGTTGAACATAATTTACAATTAGAAAGCCTGCACTTCAAAATAAAATATTCACCATTCTTCTTCAGAACTAAGTTACCATTAAACAAGACCAACTCCTGTGGTATTATTTGCCTGTCATTTCCTGGTAAATCAGTGTCATTAGCATTGATTTTTTAGACGAGAGATTAAAAGAGGTTTAGTTAGGAGAGTAAGGCAGGAGTATATATTATCCAAGCCAATGTAGCTCTGGGTCTCAAAGATGACATTTCCCTCTCTGCTTCATTAACTTGCATAGCTTGTTGAGCTTTAGCTGTTTCTAATTAATTCTTTTACTGGCTTTTTTGAATGTGTATCATCTCTGGCAAACCATATAAAATGAAGAAATCTCTCTAAGGTTTTACCCTTTTAATTATTATTTTTATTGCTTAAATGAAGCTCTGGAATTGCAAATGTTGACATTTTATTTGATTCTAGTCATTAGAGTTTTCAAGGAGGAAAAAGGGAGAAAAGGCTAAGGAAAGGAGGGGGCAGTGCAGATAAAATAATAAATAAATAAATGAAATCACTAACTGAGCAGGATGCTCAGCAAATGCTGTGGAAAATGGAAAATAAACAGGTTTGTCAAAAGTGACCTCCATGATGTTTTTGCCCTTTTAAATACTAACAAAGGAGGAAGCATCATTAGAGGCAATTCCTCTCTGTCTTGTACATAAGCTGACAAGTAAATGAATGGAGTTTTGCACTCCTGCTTGTTATTTTGTTTTATTTGGATAGAGCTTAGTTAGCAAGTGTGGTGAGTACACACACATACATACACTTTCTCACACAGCGATTCATGTTTTTCTTTAAAATGATGGTCATGAAAACATGTGGTAGAACGTATCTGGCTTATGGGGTGGAAAAGCACACAACTAACAACAAAAGAAAAACCTAAGCAGAGCATATCTTTCAGAATGAATCTGTATTTTGTAAAGCATTTATGAGAAAAGTTGTAATGAAGACATTCTTGGCTAACGCACTGCTCTGTCAACTAGTCCATCTGTTTGTCAGATTGTTGTTCTGACTTCTAAGATGATACTCTGAGAAAGAAGGACATTCAGCTTTGTTGCACAAAGAAAGTAATACCAGAGTAAGCAAAAGAATGATAAGCTAGAGAGTGAACTTGGAAAGTCAGCTGCCCGGCCTACTGTTATCCCATAGCTTAAGTAACATGGGTTGCTTTCCCTGGTCCCTTTGTTGTCAATGAAAAAAACTAAAATAAAAAATGAAGGCCGCCTCTTAAAGAAACTGTCACTGTTTAAAGCAGTTCTATCACTGTCTCAGGCTTTCTCACTACTGCTACACTGATGATCACGAAATCATGCTAAAATGTCTCAACGGAGCTTGTTCACCAGACAAAGCAAGAAGCCAGAGACAGCCAAGGGGTAGATCTGTTGGCAGCCAAAAAGGAAACTAAAGGGACATGGCAAGCATTTTCTTATCCTGTGACCACATTAAGCAAGACTAATGTATTTATTTCATGTTCACAATCATCCAAAGATTGACGAGTACTTTTTGAAAACAATCTTCTCAGTGGCTGGAGGTAAAAAAAATTTGTTCACGGAGTTATTAGCCACTGGTAAAGTTAAAACATGGAACAGCTATCTAAGATATATAGGAGAAGAAATTTACTGTTGAAAGCAACCAGAAGTTGCTAGAATTCCACTGGAAAAGTACTTTTCATTTGAAATTTTTACAACTATTGTAATTAAGTAAAATTGGCTTTGTCACGAGTATGTCAAGCGATTTTGTTTGACTATAGCTGGAATAGACACCCAAAGTCATGATCATAAGTATTTGTAAAAATATTCATTTTAACACAAATTTTGAGACCAAGTCGTTTGGCATACTTAACCAATCGGGGAAGGAAATAAATAAAACATAACTTTGACCTCTCTGAATTGATGAATATGGAGTTAAATGGATGCTTTTGTAAAGCATGGTATGTAATTGTGTTTAAACACAGCTATATTATCTTTTTATTGTGAGGATAAGCAGCACAATAAAAGTAATTTTATTTATTAAAATAAATTGCATCTGAGAAAATCATAGATAGCTAATGTACCTTTCAAAATAGAAATGCCTCCAGTACCTATTGCTTTATTAGCATTTCAAACACTGTTAAGAATCTGAACCTTGATTCAGAGCACCACTGAGCACTGCGCTTTGGGCAAACACAGCTCTAAAGAAATCTTCTGCTTAGAAAATAGTTATTTTCTCAGCTTTAGTAATAATAAACACCTTTAGTGGGATCACTTGAGTTAAATTTATCTACCTCATAGTGAAGTATGCAGTTTAGCTACCGACAAGTCTCTCTTTACAGAGGGATTAGACACCTCCAAAAACCCAAACAGAACACATGTTCATGCCAAAAACCATAAAACATGGATCTAGTTGTTGTTCCACAACAAACTTTTGGGCATAGCAAGTATTTGTGATTCTTTAGGAGATACACTGAGGTGTATATTTCCAGAAAAAATATATCCTAAATTATTTGGGCACTTTAAGTCTTACCCCAGTCCATTAACCTGGCGAAAAAAGGTAAGGTAGGTCCTGCAACTGGGCTGGAGCGAGGTAAAGCACAAATATACCCTGGAGAGAGAATGGATTGAGAGCAGTTCTGAGGAAAAGACTCTAGGGGTGTTGTCTCACAAGGAGCTCAGCCTGAGCTTTCCACGTGGGCTGGCAGCCCAGAAAGCCAACTATGTCCTGGTCTGCATCAAAAGCACGCTCAGGGAGGTGATTCTCCCTCTCCATTCTGCTCTCATGAGACCCCACCTGGAGTGCTGCATCCAACTCTGCAGTCCCCAACATCAGAAAGATGTGGAGACATTGGAGTGGGTCCAGGGAGGATCATGAAGATGCTCATGTGGCTGAAGTGTCTCTGTTGGGGTTCCTCAGCCTGGAGAAAAAAATTTTCCAGGGAGACTGTAGCAGTCTTGCAGTACCTAAAGGTCTGTGAGAGAGCAGAAAAGGGACTTTTTAAAAGGACATGGAAAGACAGAACAAAAGGGAATGGTTTCAAACTGAAAAAGAGTATATTAGACATTAGGAAGAAATTCTTCCCTGTGAAGGTGTTGAGACCCTGGCACAGGTTTCCCAGAGAAGCCGTGGCTGCCCCACCCCTGGAAGTGTTCAAGGCCAGATTGGATGGAGCTCTGAGAAACCTGGTCTAGAAACCTGGAAGGTGTCCCCGCCCATTTCTCTTTCCTTTTGAGGCACTGGCACAGTAGAGGATGACTGAATACTCTGATAGGGTTAAATTGGAAAGCATGTGACAATCCTGACCCTGAAAGAGTTAAACATCTGTTTAAGTTGTTTGTTTTCATCTGTTCTCCAGCCACCTTCACTGAAGCCAGGACTATGTACACCAGTTGTGTGTATTTGGAACATGTACACCTGTGACACACAGGCAAATGTACAATACCACATATGCAGAACTGAAAAAAGACACCTGCTTATATAATATTTTACAGCAAATTTTCACAGTTTAATGAAATTGTGGGAAGGTCATAGTCATGCAACTCTAATAACATCACATTGAGTCAAAATGAAATTCCCTTTATACTCTATCTTGAAGCGATGCCTTAAAAGTTAGGAAAAAATATACAAAAAACACAAATATGAAGTAATTTTTCATTAGAGCTGTCCATCCAGCAAAATGGAAGTGGAAACCTCCTGTGCCAGAGAATACATCTGATCATCAGGTTCCATAGCAAGTGGAAAACTGAATATCTACCGCTGTAGAAGTCAGTACTCTGATTTGATTTAGAAAATCTATGGGTCCAATTCTTCTTCAATGTAGAACAATACGAATCTGGAGTAACTTCAAATTCTTGTTTGTATAAATCCATAAAGATTCTTGGCCATATGAAAGAAAGAAAATAGGAGAGCAATTTGCCACTAAACAAGTCAGCAACATGAAAAAAGCATGTGACTTCAGAAGTGACTTTTACCTTGTTCCTACAACTTTCTTTAAAATGGGTGGACCTAACATTCCTTCCAAGTGTGTTTTCCAACACTTGCTTTTATTGCAGTATTGTATTTTTTCCCCTCATCATTTGCCTGGGTTTATACAATTGAGCTATAACGTGTGCAGTTGACCTTTCTTCATTTAAATGTTAATAGAGATCTTAGGAAAGGTGCTTCCATGTAAAAGGCCAACTAATTGTAATAGACTTACGACCTTTTATTTGTTGAACTACTCAAACAAAGAAAGGGTTAATTAAAATTTACACGAAGTGTTTACAGCCCAGGAGGAAAGGTCTGAGTGCTACGTGTTAGGCCACCCACAAAAGTCCTATTTCAGGGGTAACTATTCACTAGTACTTCCAACCATAAAACAGTCACCTTCTCTCTCTGTATTCATTTTGATTGAAAAGACTCAAAGATCAGTTGCAAGAACATCTCTTTTGGGGCACCCTTTTAGCCTTCCTGGGTGTCCATGGGCCCGTAGGTATCAGAATGCACTTAGTCAAGTAAAGTTGTAGCTGGTAAATGGACGAAGGGAAAAGATTTACACTAATTTAAGTACCAAAAAGCTGTCTTCCTTTTTTTTTTTCTTTTCATTGTGTAGCTTTCCTTTTGTACTAGGTACAACAGGCAAGCTTTTATTAACAGGGGGGCTGCAGGGGTGGCCTCTCTGAGAATAGGTCAAGGGCTGCCCCGTGCTGGACACAGCCTTTTCCAGGCAGCTCCACAGTGAACCCACGTTGCAGACCATCAGCCGAGTTTGTGGTGCCTCTGTGAAAGCATTTTTGGGAAAGCACATAAAATGAAGCACAGACAGAGGAGAAAGGTGAAAAGAGTGAAAAACAGCAGAGGGGAACACCAAGATCAGAGGAGGAGGTGTTCCGTGATGGAGCAGATAGGCCCTCCTCTTGGAAGACCCACCTTGGAAAATTATAGCAAGGGAAGACCAATAGAGAGAAATTGCTATATACTGATTATCTATCCAGCTACACTGCTTATGTCCTCTCTGAAGGGACTGAATGTTACCTGCTGTGATGGCAAAAGGGGAGGAGAGGAATCTACTGGGAAAAAGTGAGGTTGAGTCTTGGAAAGGGAGTAGAAAAATGTTTTTCCTAAGTGTTTCATGGTCTTTGGTTCTGTTTGGTGGGTTCTTTTAATTGTTTGTTTCCCAATACCCAAATCAGTAATTAAATATTTATATTAACTGGCAACAAATTATGTTAACTCCCTCAACTTGAGTATGTTTTGCCTCTGACAGTAATTGGTAAATGATCTCCCTGCCTTCATCTTGACCCATGGGGTTTCTTATTCTGTTTCTCCTAATTTCTTCCTTCCTGGGGAGGGAGGGAGCAGTTCTTTGGATACCTGACTGCCAGCCTAGGCCAACCCACAACACCTTTATAAGTTATAGAGAGAAGTAGACAACTCCAGAGTGCAAGAAAACTGATTGTAAAAAGGCTTTTCAGATAGGATGAATCAGACTCTTTAGGAAATTTAGAGTTTGAGTGGCTTTTAGGAAAGGCTGGTCAACCTATCGCCAAGTTTCGCCAGCTGTTCTATGTCAGTCCATAGTTTTGTGGCAAACACAGCAGGAAAAATAATCAAAAAGGGTATTGTGCCCAATGTTTTCTCAATTTTCTTTGGTTTCTGTCATCAAGTACAGTTGAGTAATCAAAAAGTTCTCCATGCAAAAATTCCAAGTCTTGCTACACTGTTTTATACATTATTCACATTTTTAGTTGAGCTTCAAAATCTTATATTGCACTCTGTGACATGTTCTACATTTAGAAAAAAGAAAATGGGGAAAGGTGGGATTGCAAAAGAATTTTTATTGGGGTTCATGGTCAGCTTCCATCAAAGTTTGCATATTTCTGTTCATGTGCTTAGGACATATGTATATGTAAATGTAACTGGACAATTCACCCAGCTTCTGATAATAAAAGACTGATGAATGCCAGGCACTTTAGTTTAATCTTCATGAATAATTACCTTTTCTGCAAAATACAGATTTCCACTGGCATTGTCTGATATGTCTAACCTGAATTCAGCAAAGAAATTCTTGAATATCATTACCCTGTAGTCACAAATGTGACACTTTGGGGTGACCTAGGAGAGAACAGTACTAGTTATGCCCAAAGTGGGGTGTTGTGATGCTCAGGAAACCCTGCTCAGAGATGGAAGTCTCCAGTCTCTGGGGCACTGTGGTTCTCTGATAACAGGTCTTTCCCAGGCTATAAATTCTCTTTTTAAATTATGTCTGAAAAGAAAGTGTGGAGAATCATAACACTGACTTGGTATTTCAGGGGCTAGAACTGTGAACACAGAAAATTTCATGACCTGATTTTTTGGAAGCCAATGAGTCACACACACTATGAGGCTTAAGCAGCTCAGGTCATTTGCAATTCACAGTGCCTGTAGTTTAAAATTAGCGTGGGTTTTGGAGAGCCTTTAATATTCATAATCTGACCTAATATTGAAATGTTCTTTAGAAAGATAGAGATTTAAGGGGAAATACTGTGAAGTGATATCAGGAGAATTTGCAAAGTAGCTTTAATAGACTAATTCCAAGTGCATAAGCTGCATTTCTGATCAGAAAATATTGAAATGTATCTAGCTTACCTTGAGATTGTAGGTTAGTTACTCTATTTCTATAATTAACAACAGTGATTCAGCATATATTTCAAACACCTGCAGTCTTGGATAAATTTACTCCTCCATGCTTTCAAAATTATATAGACAAAAGGCAGAAAAAAAAAGTCTCAGGGAGAAAATTGAGAGTTTGTGTTTGGTGTTTTTTTTTTCATTTTCGGGTGGGTGTTTAAAGAAAGACGGATACTTTTTAACCATATAGGGTAAAATATTAACAATTTAATTCATGACTTACTATATTCTTATACCAAACCCTGTTTTCAAGTCCTTTGTGTAAGAACTGGGGCTTCCAAAGAAGGATCACGTTGGGCAGCAAGCCAGTTGTGGATTATTACACATGCTCCTGATATCTGAGAAGGGGACTGAGATAATTACATTAAATTTCACCTAGATTCTATAAATCAATAACAATAATAACACACTTTTTTTAGTTTGGAATCCAGAGTTGGGTTTTGGGTTTTTTTTGCAACAGGATAGAAGAGGAAATCCCTCTACATGTAAAAGACCTTCTCTATCATAAGTCCCTTGTGCTCCCCAGGCATCTGCAAACACAGCTTTAGACTGAAAATGGGCAGAGAATTTGGGTGAAACATGTCACTCAAATGCCTACTTAGTAGAGATTTCTCCACAGAGCAAATTCTCAGGATTTAAAAGCAATTGGGAGCTAAGTGGCCTTTATGATTATTTGGTGAAGTAAAGATAACAGGTACTGAGTTATCAGACACAAGTGGAGGAGTAACTTCATGATTCACTGAAGCTTTCCGCTTTCTTAGGGAGCTTTATTCTTGATTAAGTAATCTGTTGGTTATGCTTTCCCTCAGATGGAAACAGGCTTATGATATGAGCCTCAAGTCAAAATAAATCTTCTTTGGACTGCTATAAGAGCAGAAGATTCATTAGGACTCTGGCATCTTCCTAATATGATGTGTTTGACTCTCACACCTTAGCCTTCATTTAGCTGGTACTTGAGTCCTTGTGGGCAGTTAGGTCAGAAAAACACTTGACAAACTTTACCTATTCCTGTCTTCTATTCATTTTTCTTCATAAATACATGATCTGTTCTTCTCCCCAGGAACTTGCATCTGAAGATCTCACAGTTCTTTACTTTTTGCAATTGAGAGCAGCTTCTTGGGAAACAAATGTGGCTCCTTCCCTTGTTCAGTAAATAAAATGGAGTCAGTATGATCAGGTACTTGCCTTTCAAGAAAAACTGTGTCATAGAAGGTCAAACTAAATTACTATAGCAGTCCTGAACATGCATAATATGCCTCTTGCCGCCCAGTTTTTACTGTGAGAGATGAGGACTTTGAGAGATGCAAATAAAAGTAAATTACTGTGCATTTTAAACCAACAACTGAGCTAACTTCAGTGAAGTTATGCTGAAACATTATCACTGCAGGAGTCAAACTGAAGTTTCGCTACACCAAGAATGGTGCAGTCTTGACTTGCAATGATGCTTAAGGGTCTAGAAGCTTCTGTTAACTGGTGTTAGTTGTATTTATTTCTTTTTCTTTGTGTCAATTTTTAGTATGGAAACGTAAGCTTGTTCTATTTAGAAGTCCTGTGAAATCAAACAAAACATGTTCATTCCTTTTCTTGGAATGGATCCTTTTGCCTTTATCTGAGAAAACAGATTTTGTTCCACTGTCATGAGAAACAAAGCCAGGTTTCAGAATGTCACTGGGTTACCTTTGATCCTCCATTCTCCAAAATGTCGGGCACCTCTTCTTCTTCTTTAGGGTCAGGAGAGAACTTTTGAGGCAATTTAGAGACATTTGGGGCACATATTTTATGTTCTATATGAAAAGTCTGTAGTATTTAGTTACTCACCAGGACCTTCCTTGACTGTGCTTCAGGAGTCATATCCTTCATGATCTATGACCACAGAGATTGAAGTATCCAAAGACCTGATGGCCTGTAACAAGGACTTTTATAATGGCTTGTTCCTCAGCCTTTTTTTTTTTTTCCCTGGAAGAGCCATGAGTAAATCAGGCAGTTTTAACTGACTGACAATGTTGTACTAATTATGTGGTCCATTCTGTATTCATTTTACATGGAAATAGATTTTCTGCTGATGTTAACCATCAGTCATAGCTGCAAGAAAATGCACCTGAATTTATAAAGTGAAGTCCTACTGTTGTAAATTTTAGGAAAACACCGACTTATACCAGTCACCTGAAATTTGCCTGGTAATTCCCATTATGATCCTGGGACTATGTCTATTTACGCCAGTTTAGTACCCAATCCATCAGTTTTGCTTTCTGAGCAAAAGAACTTTGAAAATTTTATTTTACAATTTCCTTCCTTGAAATCCCAAGGATATTAATATGTATGGATATTTAAAAGCAATTAATTGTTTTCGCTAACCACAGGGTATTGATGTCACTGTCCATTTTTGCTTGGTAGGTAATGTTATTTTGATCACACAAACAACCAGACGTCAGAGAAAGTACAATAAAGGGGTAAGAAGTGACACTGAGGTTTTCATTTTAATTGAAAGAAAACCAGAAGGGTGACAGCAGACAGAATGAATAAAAGGCAAACAAATAAACTAAAAAGGCAAAAAAATGCCTTTTGATAGAGAAAATTACTTTTTTTCAGGGTTGATGCTTTTAACTTTGGACATAGAAAATAAGTCAGTGATGAGCAACCTCTCTGATATATGAGAACATTTGTGAACATGTGAGAACATCTGTTTACAGATGCTTCAGAATATAGATGCATTATTCAGGAACACTTTAGTGTTGTACGTAAGGAATTAGAACTCTAGTTCTAGAGTTTCAAGCAAATTTTATGTATATTACATACACTAACACAAAAAACATTAAAAAACCACTCTGAAATCTGATCAATAAAGATGGAGCCCACTAGCATTAAGACATACTATACCACTCTGTTAATATCACTGATACAAGCTGGTCACCTATAGATCACTTGTAAAAGGCTTGCTTTTCTCACAGCTTGTGAGAAAAAGCCAATATATTCACAAAGATGGCAACAACCATTCCTAAAGGACTTCACCCCACAGCTGAAGGAGACCATGGTACTTCAGCAATTCCACCCCTCTCCACATCTTTGACTCTGGGATCATTTACTATGGTCTCCTCCCAGGTTCTTGGTCTACACTGGCAAATTCAAATTCAACAGTCATGAAAATCATTTGGAGCATGGAACTCATACTACGAAATTGCTATAGTGACATATATGAAGAATGGAACAAGCCTACTAGCACTCTCCCAAAGAATTCTTGGCCATGGCACCAAACAAGGACTGCTTGGCAAAAACAGTTGAGAAACAGACCCCTCACTTTTGAAAGGTAAGAAGAGGTTTTAATAGCTTGGTTATGGCACTCTGCCACGGTCTTATTGTCAGATACGTTTCCAAGCATGTGTGGCTTTCATGCACGGAGACAAAATGCAAGACCATTAAACGTAAGGTAAAAATCTCTATACGGTAACAATGATGCAGGCCTGACCAAGGTGATCTAACTTTTAATCTGAGGAAGAATTTAGTATTGGAGCTTTCTTCAAATCTAAATTATCCTATGTGTAATTTACTGGAATAGATACAACCGTAGACCCCTCAATGCAGAGCAGGTCTTCTCTGTTCTCTATTCCAATTTCCCAGGAAAACAAGAGGAGGTTTTCCTGTTCTTCTGGCAGACTTTTTCTCTACTCCCTTGCTTGAGGAAGAAGAGACAGGATCGGGCTTTTTAATTTTTTCAGGACCTTTGTACCCAGGCAAACACTAAGGTTTTTTTTACTTGGTTTGTTGGTTGCTTTAGTTTGATTTGGTTTGGTTTCGCTTAGTTTGGTTTGGGAGAGGGGTGGTGGAGTTGTGATGTTGGTTCGTAGAGGTTCTTTGTTGTGTTTTTTTGTTTGTTTGATTGTTTAATTGATGGTTTGTCGTTTTTTCTTGTTTGTTTTGGTTTTATTTTGGTTTTGTTTTGGTTTTGTTTTGGTTTGGTTTTGGTTTTGTTTTGTTTTGTTTTGTTTTGTTTGGGTTTTTTTTGCTTGGTTTGGTTTGGTGTTTTTTTTAACCAGACTACATTTCTGGGTAGAACACAACTGTGGCCGGACAGGTGATTCTTATAAGAAATTAATTCTGCTAAAGCCATTTATTATAGATATACCTAGGAGAAATTTAGGAATTTTCCAGGTTACAACATATTTGCAGAGGGTTGTTACCAATTCCTTTGTGCAATTATCTTTCTCATCTGTTTCCTTGGTGACCTGCATTGTTTGAAGAGACTTTACAAAACTCCTGGCTATATTGAAAATGAAGAAGGTAAAAAATACCTGTGTGCTCCTGAGATGTTTGATAAGGGAAGAAGAAGTCTCTCACTCCAGTCTGTCTGATCACAACAAATCCCAAGAGTGAGGGAACAGAATGAAAAATGGTGATTGTGTTTTATTTTTCCATCAACAATCTCCAAATACACACTCGAGACTGCGGGCCTGAAACTGCAATTGTGTATGTAAAAATACTCAAAGAATTAGCAGCATTGATTGCAGAGGGCAATAAAGCTCTTGATTCAGTATTTCAATGGGGTTTTAGCGCATAGACCAGTAATTTTCTTTAAATCATGGTAATCAATTTATAGCCTAGTTAAAGAAATTACAATATCTGCGTACCAACACATGGTTGTTTTGAAGTGCACTTCCCTCTTTCAAGGAAAATAATGTTGTTGTGTGGTTTGTATTGCAGTACACTTCCCTCTTTCAAGGAAAATAATGTTCTTGTGTGGTTTGTATTGCAGTTAAGGGAAATTCCTGCAACTTTTTGTAGAACTTCCTAATTGTAGATGTCAAAGTACGCTATATAAATCAATGTTTTTTTCACCAACATAGCCACAACTATGACCATAAAGAGAACTATTCAAAACTTAACATGGAGATATTTTTATTCATGGAATCATAAAATATTTAATGTTAGATGGGACTTCTGGAGGTCATCTTATCCAAACCCTCACTCAGAGCAGGACCACCTTCCAATTTACATTAGCTTTCTTAGGGATTTGTTTAATTTTCTTCATTTTATTCTGTATTTCTCCAGTTCACACTTCTAGAGTATTCTTCAAATACTTCTCTTTTTTTTCTACCAGCTCTAATTTATATTTTACATTTTTTGTTTATCTTCTCCACTATATTGTTTGCTTCTATTTGCTTTTCTGTGTCATTTTTCAAATGGTCCTTCATTTCGCTCCTTCCTCCAGCAATATTTTCTTTCTCCTGTCTTCCTTGATTTCCTGTCTAATCTTTCTACATGTTTTTCCTTCCTTTTTTTTTTATATTTTTTTCTGTCTTTCACTCCTTTATTCTACATTGTTTCTCTGACAGTCTTTTCCACTATTTGTCTCATCTTTAAATATCTTAAAGGGTCTGTAAGGCAACAATTTTAATGATGTGGCTCTCATAGAAGATAGGAAAGGACAAATACTTCAACTTAAACCTACATATCCACTTCACAAACCTTCTCCCTTTACTTTTGTTGTGGTCACAGTCACTGTATTCCTTTTTCTCTTCCACAGAAAGTGTGAAGGAAGTTCGGGATTGATTAGATTATACAACTACAATGTCTGTAAGACAACAAAAGCCGTTTGAACAGTGCCTCCAAACATTTATAAAGTGTTTGTATATACACAAAGAATGTCTATAATGGATATATTTGTTCAGGGAACTTGTGGGTGCCCCAACCTTGGCAGTGTTCAAGGCCAGGTTAGAAAGAGCTTGGGCCGCCCTGGTCTAGTGGAAGGTGTCCCTGTCTATGGGAGTGGAATTGGAACAAGGTGATGTATTTAAGGTCCATTCCAATCCAAACAATTCTGTTATTTTATGATTCCATGATATTTCATGTCCCATCTTCTTATAATGACTGGTCCTCCAGAGCTAAAAATTATATTTAGATCAACAATTATTAATAACCACGGTTAGATGCATCCATTATGGAAACATATTTTTTAATCAGTTGGTAATTCCACTTTCCACAATGTACAGCAGCAACCCCTTCCTCAGTCCTTGTTTGAAAAACTAGTTCCTTTGCTTTTAACCTTTGCCTGATAATTTCTCTTGTTCTTGTATTCTGAGAAATAATAAATGATCACTTTCTATTCAGTTTTTCTGCATTAATTAAGTCATGGAACTCCATGCCACAGGATCTTGTCAAATCTGAACGTCTGTATGGTTTCAAGGGGAGATTGGACAAGGTCATTGAGGATAATTACATCTGTAGAACCCATCTCCAGATCAAAAAACCCTGAGCTGCAATTATTGCAGGCTCAGGAAGTAGCAAGAAAAATATCACATACGCTAACCCCGATCTTATACTCATTACTGGACATCTATTTTTGGCCAAAGACAGGATATTGTTTTAGATGAGACTTTGGTATGACACACTGTAGCTGATCTTACGTTCTTATCCATGATTTCATCTCTCCCTTATCACTCTTCAAACACACAACTCAAATGTTTAGCAAAGTTTTTGACAGGGTATAATTTTGACATCCCCTTCTGTATCAGAGAAGGCATCTTCCTGAAAAGAGCCTTGCATAAGCCTGAAAGAAGAGGGGAGTGTGCTAATTATCAAATGGCAATCAATAGGATCACCTGGCCTAATTGAGATATACAGTCCTTTGTGAAGTGGGTCGGCCACGGGTCAAGGGAACAGGTGGTTGAGCACAATTTCATAACTGCCTGTTTAATATTTGGCTCTGAAATTTCCCTGAAGTTGTCGGGGAGGAGGGACGGGATCATTACCAAAGACTGTTTGGAGAGGCAGAATCTATACTGGTGGGGAAACTGCTAATTACCATGTAATCTTTCCAATTTGGGCAGCAATAAAATTTAAATAAGATTGGCAAGTAGCAGGATGGCTTTCAGAGGCCGCCCCCACCACTGTTCCTGTCCCCATAGCCTGACACCAGATGCAAAGCTTCAGTCTGGATGTTCTTCTACTGCTTCATAAATTATGACTGTTTAGTTGTGCATAATTACAAGGCACTGGATTGAATAGGATTAAGACTGAAATTGTCAGTTTTCTAAACACATTAGCAAATCTTGGTACTTGGATCAAAATGTGCAGCTTTTTTTTTTTTTTTTTTTTTTAATTTGCAAACCGTTCTGTCCATTCCCAAAGTATTTGTGCTGCGCTTTATAAAATATGCGAGATTTATGAAAAGCCCCTAAGCTGGCCACTGAAAACTCTTGGCAGCATGAATCATAAATGGCAGCATGCAATATGGGCAGCACACAGTTACAATTAGCCACTCCTTCAGCATGGAGTTATTTCACACGTATCTGATGTTTTGTGCCACACGCTGTCCTAAGTTGTTAGGTGTGTGTACATGCAGATGAACGCAGCTATAAGTCTAAGATTTACAAAAGATACCGTGATCCATGTCTATTTATTCATCAATTAATTTCATTTTGAAACGCGATAAAAACAGCTTTCTTAGCAATGACAATGTCGTGTCAGATTCTGTGGTGTGGTAAGACCAGACTATGCTATGAGACTGACAGAAAAGTAGTAAAGATGTGTATATCCAAACCACGTTCAAAATCAAAACATCAGAAAACATGTCTTTTCTTCCCAGCAACAGTGGAAATCCAATCACAAATTTATTTTCAGTTTTCTTTCAATTAGAAATTATCCAGGACTTTGTTTCTCATTTAATTTAGAGAAAGGTATTGAACAGTTTTATGACCTCGTCTTTGGCTAAGAAGTCTGTTTCTCTGTCTGTGAAGACTGCCTGTTAGATGGTAGAAGGTGTATAATTAACTGAGAAAATTCAAACAGGAGAGAAAAAACATCCTTCCTTCCTGTCTTCCTTCCTGGCTGCCTTCCTGCCTGCCTTCCTTCCTACCTTTCTTCCCACTTTCCCTTCCCTCCCTCCCTCTCTCCTTCCCTCCTTCCTTCCTTCCTTCCTCAGATGCAAGAAGGCAACAAGGCCTGGCCAAACTCTTAAATTGACCTTATATTTTTCATTTTCATACCTTAGTTTGGACATCATTTGTCTACACTAATCTTCACCAGTGTGTTACAGTGATGCTGCAAGGCATCAACAAGGATCACTGTAATCCAGCTTCTCTGTGATCATAACAAGTATTCACAGGGTAGTTGTATCAACAATCTTATTCATACAGTCTTGAAAAGCTCGTGTTTTCTTGCAGGGATCCCAAAATATTCAGTTCCTCAAATAAGTGATGAGTGACACTGTTTTTGTTTTCACCAAGAAGCTTCAGTGTTGTTCCAAATTGGACTTCACAGAATGATTTTGTAGAAAAATTCTCATTCTGTGGTAATGGCAGAAAAGGGGCTGATGCAGTTGGTATTCCATTAGAGAGGCATCCTGCTATGAGTCAGCAAGTGAAAGAGCCAGGGCATTCATTAATGGAGTTGTCATGTTAAAGGATGATTATCTGCCAAATTTCTGGCAAGGCCAGGGAGGTCTTTTAAAAGAAAGTCGCTGGACAGGTAGCCATTCATTTTCTCTGTGGTTTTAGTGGGCTACGTGATTGGGTTCATCATTTGCAGTTTTGTCTTTTGAAAAATTAAGTACAAATGCTGCTTCCCTGCAGCATTGCGAGAAACAAAAAATAAAATAAAAGGAAAAAGATCCCAACAAATATGTACAGAGAAAAAAAACCCTGTGCAGTGTCATGGACAGTAACATGACTTCCATTGCTTCTCTCTTGAGTTCAACGTCTGATGGCAATTATTCCTTTATGGGAAATAAGGAAGACAAAATCAGTGGTGTTTTATAAAAGTGTCCAGCTTTTTTAATAGAAATTTTTGTAAATACATGAAATAGGATTTTAAAAGATGACCAGGTTTTTTTCAGTTACCTTTGTATTTCATTGTCTATGAAGTACATATAGCTCACAAGGAGCTTCCTTAATGTATTCTGAAAGATGATAACCAAAATCTGAACTGCTGGATGGATAGAGTGTGATCTCTACAGACCTTTAAAAATGTTGAAAACTTATGATCATGCCATTTCTGTTATGACAGTATAGTGCCAACAGACTTAGATATCATGGCTTTGTTTTCTAAAAAAAAAAAAAAAGGTAATTATTATTATTTTATCATCATCATCATCTTAACATTTTCTGGGGTTTATATCAGAAATATGTACACAATAAATAACAAAGGGTAAAGAGGAAGAAAAACTGAACTACTTTTTAAACATCTCTTACTAAACATAATGAAAACAAACGGACATTTTGATTAAATGGATATCATTAATGCAGCATGTTATGATCTGAACTCATAGTTTAATTATCTAATTAAGAGCAAATGAAAATCATTAAGGTCTATGGAATGAAATAATTCATTTTAGGGGAGAAACAGAGGAAAAAAGCAGTCCCCTTAATTACAAACTGTCATCTGCATGTAGCACCTAGGAGTAAATCTTGCTGCAAGATGTCATGCCTGGCTATATTGTACAGCAGGTGGTGGATGAATCATACCAGCTTCATGAAGAATTGCCAAGGAAAGGAGTGTCATTAACAGGTAGAGCTCCAGACTCAGAGTAAGGT
Source organism: Neopelma chrysocephalum (assembly GCF_003984885.1). Lineage (NCBI taxonomy): Eukaryota > Metazoa > Chordata > Aves > Passeriformes > Pipridae > Neopelma > Neopelma chrysocephalum. The sequence goes on from NW_020925669.1 coordinate 734,299, forward strand.
CTCATGAGTCCTATAAACAGTTCCGTCTGACATTTGGCAAATCACTCAGCATTGGTTTTGCTTAACTGTAAGATAATCATATGCTATTCAAGACCTTGAACACCTTATGCAGGTTTGGTGGTCTGCTGCTGAAAGAAGTTGTCAGATGAGGGCAAGAAACTTCCCTAAATTCACTTCAGATGGGATGAAAGCAAAGAACAGGAGCCCTGCACTGTCACTCAAGCAGGTACCGGCACAATGTAGTCTGGGATCACAATATATGAATGTATAAAACAACAAGGAGTTGCAGAGATAGCATTCAGTTCAGGTATGCTGTTGTATTAGGCAAACTGTTTCTTTAAAATCTTCCAAATATGCCTAGATAGTGCACCAAAAGAAGACAGTTCTTTTATTAACAATGGAACCATGCACACATTTCATTTTTTCTGTGGAAATAGATGTACTGGAGGAAGGTGAAGTGACCATATGTTAAGGTATGATTGGACTAATTTATCCCCTGAGAATGCCTGCTTGTTTTTTATTTTGATTATGTTTGCAAGAAACAGGCAGGCATTGACACAGATTTCCCCCATAAGTTCATTGATTAGGAAAGATGCCCAAACCTTCATGGAGGCCATAATGAGAAGGGTTGGGACATTAAATCAATGTGATTCTTTTTGCTTTTAAGGGTCCTGAAAAACAAATATGTTTCTTTTATTGATGGTTTATTTTTAGGGTGCAAATAAAAACAAGTCAATTATTAAGTTCAGTAATGTGGAGGAAATATTGCCACTGCAACACAAGAGATAGACTCAGATTTCAAACCGTGAAAGATCTAGTTTCCAGTAATGAATGTGAACTACATTTCTGAACTCTGAGATATATGTATCCCCTACCATTTCAGACTATCCTGCTCACAAAGTTGGAATTTTGATGATGAACAACAAGACATAATTAGGAAACTTGCAGTACAAGGAAATCTGACCACATCTGTAAAATATAGAGAAAAAAAAAAGGAGTTTTGTAGTCATTCTCTGTTTTCTAGTTGTTCCTCCAGTGATAACTTAAACATGAGTAGTAAATATATCATATCAATGGCTATACGGGAATTCAGGGCAAACAAAATATGTTCCAGAGAGGTGTCAAATAATGAGGAAGAGAAAAGAAAAATTTAAAACTTGATTCTGAAGGTGACAGGTCTAATGAATGAAGATAAGAAACAGGAGAATAACTTTTTTAAATAACAGCTCAACAGGAGACCACTGAAGTGAAAACAGCTGCTGGGACTATTACACAGAAAACAGCTTGAAACAGCTACAGCCGTGTATATTTGTACTAGGAAAGGATTTCATATGTATGGAAAAGTCCATCCAGAGAACAGTTGTGGACAGATGTAGCCAAGGCAAAGTTGGATCTGCAGAGGGAATTGGAGAGTCTGGTTGGTTTCAGAAACTGAGATTTAAATAGCTAAAGTTTGTCTGAATTGTCCATTATCTGGACTGAATAATGAGCCATGGCTTTGGGGGCAGGGAATTTGCTGCCTGAGTATCTGAAACCAGGTGTTGCTGGTTTTTTCTGTGGCTAGTACCATCTGTTCTGTGCCCAACAGAACACTTCAGCCCAAATCATTTATTTTATGGCTGTGGATGCAAAGGTGAGAGATGCCCTATGGAAGGCAATTGTAATGTGACACAGGAAAAGTATAGAGCATGAGTGTGGATGAATATTCAGGCAGATCTGAAGTGAGTAGACCTATTGTAAAAACACCCGAGTGTATGGACCACTTTTTTCTCTATGTGAAACCTCAGCAGCTGACTGGACGCTGCACTTCCAGCATGCTACTGAGTTCTGTTTGTTGACTAGTGAGCTGGGAAATACAAACTGGGAAAGCTTGTGCCAGATGTTTTCAGATGTTTGTGAGCTGCTACTGATTCATCTTCAGGATGTACCACCTTCCTGTGACAGTGTTTTGGAGCATGGCTTCATGAGGAATTTAGAAGGTACAGCACAGGGAGAGGGTGGGATTTTTTAATTTTTCATCCTCTCCTTAATATTCTCATTCTTACTATTTTCTATCACTGGCAACATGGAACAAGAAGAGATATTTTCTACACAGTGAGCACTTTTGCTTATATCTCATTCATATCCATTGGCAATTTCCCTGAATTCCTTGTGAGTTCTCTTTTTTTTTTTTCATTAGGACACAGAAATACTCACTTCAGTTTTAGGCACTGCAGTTTACAGCTGTACCCAGCAGGAATGTTGTACAGCTGGTCCAGAATATAACATCCTAACTTTCCACTGCTGACAACCTCATTTCCTTATCCTCAATCAGGTTAGCTACTCTACCTACTTTTCAAGCAAAACTAGGTAAAAAACTGGAGTAAAAGTTGTTGTTGTAAGTAACTAAAAAACCAAAATTGTATCCAAACTTTGCCATTTTTACAATTCTAAAATTACCCCAAGGTAAGAAATGCTTCACTAAACAAACAGACAAGCAAGCCTTCTCATATCAGAGGCACATTTGTTGTATTTAATTTACAGATGGTGTAGAAGTGACCAGCCAGAGGAGGAACCAGGGGACTCTGAAGATGTGAAGGTAAAAGTACTAAATTTCCAAGAGTTTGGGTTTTTTAGTAGACACAGGGTGATCATATTCTCAGACTCCCAGATTTGCCACACAGACCTTGAAGATGTAGGTCTTCAGGGATCACAGCAGCAGACATTTAAACTGGCATAAATAAGACCACAGCTCTCACTGTTGCTATCAACTTTGTTTTCAATGAAGAGTTTGAAAGCCTAGAAAACCTTCCAGGATCCCAGCCTTCCTCCTCCATGTGTGGAAGTTTAGGTTGAAATTTTTTGTTGGGCTAATCTCTTCCAGGGTTTGAGGACTTTCAAGGTCCTGATTCCATATCAAGAACACCAGTAATTTCAAGAACTAAGTTCTTGTGACTTTCTTTCTACTGATCACATACTACAGTTAGGAATAAGCTTTTGCAGCTTCAAGACTGTCTTTAAGCCACAGAAAGAAGAAGCATTAAGTACTCAAAGTTTCAGGAACACCTAGGGTAAAAAAATCTAGAGAAAAATTACCATCTTGCCCCCTGGGAAGAAGCCATTGACCTCTAGACCTTGGGTTCTTCAGCAGCTACCCACATTTCACAAATCAGCTGAAGTCCACAGTACTAAAGTCCACAGTATAGAGCTACTCTCTACCATTAATTATCACTGTATTTCATCATTTCCCAGAAGATTTAGTACAGAAACCATATTTAATAATGTTAGTATTTTCCAATTTGTGCCACTATTGGATTCAAAGCAAATAAATATATTTTTTTTCTCTAAAAAAAGAAAAAGGAATCCCGTAATGGTGCAGTGTATTTAGGTTTAAAAGTCTGTCTGAAGACTCTCAGCTATAATCTGTAGATATAGATTTTTCCTATTCCACGCAAATCTTAGGAATGTTTAAAGGAATGGTTTAGGAATCAGGATGAAACAGAGCATACTTATGGGTAATCTATTTCTTTTCCTTGTGCACTTCTCCACACACACGTAAATAACCATTAGTTACACTCTAATTCCCATATCTCGAATTCTGTTAACATAAGTATTTCCATCTCTTGTTTAATTTTCTTGTTGAAGTACTTACATTATTGCTGTTGTTGTCGAAATTATTCTGTTTAATGTCTGCCTAAAATTTATATAAGCTTATCCTTGACTAGATTTTAAATTTGGATCACAAAACGCACAATGCTTAGTTTTGAGTGTTGAAACAACTTATAAGTCTGCTAAGTGTGGAGTCAAAATGAGGAAACTATTTTCAGATATGGAAACATAGTTAAACACTACAATAACTTATTATTTTCCATGTTACTGGAGGAAGAGCAAGGAACAGTCAGCTGATTCTGCAGCTGGAAAAATTACCCTGTATAACAGAGATGGTAATGGGAATCTGTTGCATTTTTCTTTTTTAAAGATAAAAAAAGAAAGAAAATGGTGACTCATGGAGGTTGAGGAATGTCCATCCCAGGTTTGATAAACAGCCCTTAAAAGCTATCTGGCCACATGATTTGACCTTGCAACTGAAAGAGCAACTAGGCAAGCTCTGGATTTTGGGTCCAATGCTGAATCTCTATGGTTCTGTGTCAATAAGGTATGAAGAGAATACCTTGACTGTTCTGAGTATACTTGGGCTATCTGCAGTCCTGTTAACTACTGAAGACCTTGTACCAACATATTGTGATCCAGATTCTAGTGCGTTTTGAAATTTATGTTTATTCTGTTAAACTGTAAAAAGTGAAAGAAAAGAGAAAAAGAATAAACTCAGCAAATGTTCAACTGAGCCTGCTTACACACAAAGTAGAAATCATCATGCGGATTTATTAAGAAACATGGAAAACACATCATCTTTTGGAAAACACTATGCCTTGAATTGTTGAATCACTCTACATTTTAATGTGCAAATTTGTTCCCTGGCTTTTTGTTGAAAGGATCAAACCATTTGGCATTTTGTCTGAAACATAAATGCATTAGAAAGATGCAGTATAATTTATTAAAATGTATAAAGGGAACAAAGAATAGGATTAATTTTCTTCCTTTTTTTTTTTTTTAATTCCAGGGGCACCACTAGGGCATTTAATATGGGTTAAACCAGATTCAAAGAGCTTTTCATTAGACATTTAACATAAATGACTAAGAGCTTAATCAGCACATACCATTTAAATGCATTGAATGGAGGAATTGGACTGTACATTGCATTATAATTTATAGAGTTTTGTTTTTGATTACATAAGGGAAATACATTTTTTATGCCTTAAAAGCATTCTTTTGTGATGTCAAAAAAAATGTATAGTATTATTGTTCAGAAAATGGTGTTTCAATTTGGTAGTGAAGCCTAAAGTCACCCAAGTGGAAAAGATAACTAGCAAATTCCTCAAAGTCCTGTAGTTTGTGGGTTTTCTCTTCAAGACGTCCTTTTCTTCTGGGCCTGATAATGAACATTGCCTCTGCTTTCCACCCTATGTTGCTTGTACATTCTTTTTAATGGCTTTAAAAAAATTGACTTGTGAATACTTCTGGAATGCAGTTTAAACAGAATTAGAGAGAGCATCACTATGCTGGGCTTGCAGCATGGAAGCAGAGTGATGCTGAAAACGTGTTTTTCTTCCTTTTTTCAATCATTTAGTGATAGTATAAAAGTAATTCAGTCCCCACTTAAACAATACCTGGGGTAACTCTGTGTGTATCATCTGTTCCATCAGAGATGATTATAGGAAATTAAAGTGCTGCAGAGGCAAAAGTGGCTCCCATTTTCAGGAACTTTATCAAAATGTTAAGGAAGGATAATATTCTAAAACGCTTACTTCTTAGCTTCTGTTTGCCTTCAGCAATACTGTCTATTACAATCGCTCTTCAAATTGCACTTACTTTCCTTTCTAACAAAAGGCATTGTTTTTTCCCCTCTCTTCTCTTATATCTTTGCAGGAGACAATAAAGTATCTCTTCTTATCCAGAAACACTGAGAGCTCTTATCAGCAGAAAGGTAAGAAAAAGGAAATATCTCAGCAATGGATATTTTTTTTTTGTACTGTGTTTTATTTTTTTCTTAGTAGGTCAGCAAAAGAAAAAAGTTCCATTTTCTGAGATGCTATCCCTTATTGTTAGAAGGAGAGCTTGCAATCAAGATAAAGCTCTTATACCCTGAGAATGCAGTCACCCTAAAATGCATACCTTCATCTCACACTTGCTCTTTTTTCCTTTCATTCTTTTTATTTCTGTCTGTCTTTCTCTCCCTGTCTCTTTTTCTTCATGCTCTTTTTTACCTAGTAAAAGAATTTTAATGTAAATTTTATTATTGTGCATTTTCTCCCTCCTGACACGTTCTATCCACAGTACTGGAAAAACAAGAACAAAATCAGACTTTGAGAAATGAAACATCTATTTGTGCATATACACATACAAACAAATATACATATATATAACTCTGGATCTACATATATACGGTTTAAATACATGAACATAAATAGTTGTAAGTATGTTTCTGTATATATATATGTATTTTTATACATTTATTAATCTGTGTATAAGGAGATGAAGGTCTGAGAAGCTCAAATTCAGCTTTCATTATGGAGGCTTTTTATGTTCTGCTCCCACATTTAAGGCAGTAATAAATTAAGTGACGTGTTTGGCATTTGCCTGGTGTGGGTCCTTCTTTCTCTCATCCTCTCTTCAGTCAGAGTTGTACCTACTCAGATTATTACTTTATTTTGATAGCCTTTTATTTTTGTCATATGGATTATTTACCCAAATTGAGATGGTGGGGAAAAGATCAGTTAGTTTGACCTGAGTAACAAACATGGTGAAATCTGTACAGGTTCTTAAATCCTACCAGGGTTTGTTCCACTCTCTCAAATTACTGACAAAGGAATCTTTGTCTTTTGCACAGGTTCCACAGTGAACAACCACCTTCTCAGTCCTACCCAAACATGGCACAGTGCTGAAAAGGACAGCTGTATACATTTTCCCATACTCAGCAAATATTCCTGTTGTTTCTTTACACTGGGTTTGGAATATCAAGACAGGCAAGTCAGGTCGATTTGACCAAGTAATGGTTGTGTATTCAGACCAAGTTATGCTCAGCTACTAGCTGATGTCTAAAAATTAATCCTCAGTATTAGAAATAATTAAGCACTGGAAAAAAATACTTTTGAAAGAGGTTTGTTTGAGCCTGTTTTAGACATTCATCCTGAGCAAGAGTAATTGCCCTTTGGAGGTACTGCTTTTGGTCCGTTGTTTCTAAGGAGTGTTTTGTGACCCTTGGATGCACAAGCTAGGGCAGAGGAATCAAGGCCAGGTTGGACAAGGCTCTGAGCAACCTGGTCTAGTGGAAGGTGACCCTGCCCAAGGCAGGGGGTTGGAACTGTATGATCCTTAAGGTCTCCTTCAACCCAAACCGTTCTGTGATTCCATGAATCCCACCTGATGTCTTTCTTTATGGCCAGTACCCAGCAACTGAATCATCCTCACTGAGCTTATCAGGTTAATGTTTAAATCTGTTCTCAGAACCCCAGCTACCACTTCAGTAAAGAACAAACAAGAATGTGAAAAAAAGGGCATGGTTTTAAATATCAAAATAGAAATGTTCTCTTCTAAAACATTCAAAACAGCCTGGAATTGAATTAAACAACTAATGCTTTCTAGATTTCATTTTAGGCTGGGTGTAAACAAAAAGCACTGCACGTGGTAAGCTGTCTGTGTTATTGATATATATGATTATATTGAACTGTGGAGGACTTCCAGCTGGAGCAGGTGGGTATTCCTGACGGAGACAGGATCCCATGAGAAGGATCCATTCTGGACTGGGGAACAAGTGTGAGAAAGAAGGAGAAGCAGTGAGAAACTGCTGTGTGTGGACCATGACCCAACTCCTTGCTCGAAGGACTCAAATAAAGAGGCTCAGGGTGAAGGAGTAAGGTTGAGCCTGGAAAAAGTGGTGGTGGGAAGTGAAACTTCTTTTTTTTTTTTTTTTTTTGGTCTTATATTCTCACTACTTAAGTCTCTTTTAAGTGGTAGCACACTAAATTAATTTTCATCAAGTGCTCTGTTTCGCCTGTAATGGTAATTGATAAGTGATGTCCCTTTTCCTTCCTGTCCTACTGAATGAGGGAGTAGCTGGCTGGGTGTTTGGTCAGCTCACTACAATAACATACATAGGTTTGTCCTTCACCCACTGAAATGTATCAGACAGTTTAAGGTTAGATGATCAGCTTCATGTACTCCAGTATTTAGTGCCTCTTGTGTATTTAGATGACCTCGCTTGAGGATTCTGAGCTGGTATTCACTTCAGGGACATTTGAAGTTGTGAGATGTTTCTGAAAATTACACCATTCTCACAAATTTCCTTGAGATTTTGATCAAAAGAATTTAATTTCATGAAAATGTGTTGCAAAATTCAACCTTTTTGTATTAAAGGGTGTTCTGCTGGTGAAACACAGTAACAGATTTTTAAAGAATAAAAATTGTTAAAATATTTTTGTTGTGTGACTAAACCTGAGTATACATGTTTTCAGCTCACCAATAAAACAAAAATTGTGAAAACTATCCATCTTTTATCTGAATACAATGCTACTCATCATTGTTTGCAATAATTTGGGGGGGAAGGGTGTCCTTTTTTGTTTTCTTGGGTTTTTTAATGGGCACGTACCACGTGTGTGTTCATGCATTTTTGTCTTTGCTTGGTTCATAGTTGAATTTTACACTTGTCTTGATAAATTATCAAGGGAACTCTTTAGAAATATCCTCTTTGTTTCTACTAAGCACAACATTAGCAAGGGGTTTTGTCATTAACTTCACTTTTATGCATTAAAAGAGGGAGGGGGAAGACACTACATTTTGTGATTTCGAAATGATTTTTCCCTTTTCTGCATATTTTTTTCTTGTTCATCACTCAGATTTTTTTTTTTTCACTCCCATGTTGCTATTTTGTCAGTGATGACAATATGGAAATCCGTACATATTGGTATTCCAATAGAGATTTGCCTAGCCAAACAGAAGCAAAAAATTATGTGAATACAAATGTATTAACTGCAAAGATAAATCACAACCCGCAGGCAACTTGAATAAGCTGAGGAAAGAGAGGAAAAGATGTGGGGTGGGGAGTGCAGCTTGAAACCAGCTGGAGTCGGAGGATGGAACATCACACAAAGAAATCAGGAAACATTTATAAGCATAACTTTTTAGTATCACACAAGCAGAAAATGCGGAGTGATTGAAAAGCAAGTAGGCCCACAACCACACTGCATTGGAAAAGTTTTATCGTCTTTGGAAATCATCTGTGCTCGTTGTCAGGCTTTTTACAACTCTACCTTGGTTTGGGGGTCTTTTTCTTACTTCTTCTCCTTCTTCTTCTTATAAAAAAAAAGTTTAAAAAATATGAACTTAGGAAAAGCCAATTTCATGTGCTGTTAATTTAATTCCCAACATAAAACCTTACTTCTTCTGATGGAAAATGAAATTACCCTTTCTACATCCGTTTTATCTGTCAATTAAATTCTTTTTTTTTCTCCTCTACTCCCCTCAAAGAAAAAGAACGTGCACATTATTGGTTATATTTTCTGTGCTTGCAACAAAATGAAAATGCGAAGAGGTGGCATTAACTACAGTAAGTACACAAAACCTGCTTGATTATCATGTAAAGATGCTGGAATGACAACCCCGGAGACTTTGAATCTCCTTTGTGAGGTTGTAGATGTCTAGGCTAATTTTCATTTTCCATTTGTGCTGGTATTGCATGGCAAAGCAGTTTTAATAATGGGACTCTTCACAGCGTTAACTATTAACCTTTCTATTTTGTGGTATCTTAAAGAAATGGTTTTTGGAGGCAGCTTTCTCTGCCTGAATCTGTACGTGAATAAAGATAGGAAAATGAAATGCATCTTTTGGGCAGAAAGAGGGGACGTTCACTGTGATCCATTCTGTATGATTAATTTCAGGATGATATTTGTCTCTGCTTCATGTTGTCATTATTTGACAGTTATGAAAAAAATCACCTTCTTTGGTCTGACTTGGTTATTACTTGTGTTATGTTAGAGCTGATTGGAAAATAGTATTTGAAAAAAAATCAACATTTCAAAATTGAAAAGAAAAAAAATGGAGGTAGGGTTTTTTTGTTGTTGCTGTTGTTCGTGTTTTGAATGAAAAAAAAAAATCACCTTCCAGGATGAAAACAAAACAAAAATGAAACTTTTAATTTTTCAACAGCAGCACTAAAAAGAGAGGAAAGCAGATGCCATTTGTACGTAATAGAAAACCCCTCAACCACAATGGTTTGTCTTGTATATTAAGTTCTGAAATGTTCTAATCTTTATGTGGGGCAAAGATACCATTGATAGAATAAAAATCGGGCACTTTAACCTTGCAGATATTTTGTAGGTACGGTGGGGACTGGCGAGGACCAGTGTTTTGGTGCTGAGAGGCAACTCCTGGTGAACCTTTTCTCATTACACTGCCACAACCCAACCTACTGCCACCCCCCTCCACCTACCCCTACAGAGCCCACCCTTCAGCAGTGTCAGCTGGAAGTTCAGTTGCACTAAATTCCATGATCACAATTCCATTGTGATCTGAAGCGATGAGGTTCAGCTAGATTTCTTTTTTTCTGTAACGTTTTTAGAGGAGAATAGCTCAGAGGCTGGGAGCCAGAGGGCTGAGCAAATATATGTCTTAAAAACTCTGCAACCAGATTTGCCAGAGGACATCTATCTTTTCCCTTAGAACAACTTTCAAGGAGGATATTCTCCTTCACTGCCCTTTGTCTTCAATAACCTTGGGAAGAAGGACAAGTGACAGTCAAATGCTTTCTGCTTACACCTGTAGGAGTTTGGGGAAGGTTAATACAAAGTTCTGCACATCTTTCAGGGATGCAATGAGGGATATTTCCTGGCTGAAATTCCTCCTACTTGGAGAGTTTTTGCCTAGCTGAATGTATCTGAGGGTCTAAATAAATAATTCTGATTTTTTTGTCCAACAATATATACATAGCCAACCAGAACTACTTCAGTTCTGTCACAGCAGAGGCATCTGAGATGTGATTCTCCTCTCACTGACATATGTAAAAACCAAGTACAATTTGGTTAAAGTCAAAACTAGTATTACAGTAGAGGAATGACAGAGTGATTGAGAGAAAAATCAGGCTTACAGCCTATAAAGTGCATGTATATACAGCATCACTTTTTTTTTTTTTTAACTTGACTACATACCCCTGGAAGGTATTCGAATCATGCACTTGCAGTTATTTGTTACTCCTGAAATGATTAAAGTAAATCACATTGTTTGATATGAAAAATATGTTGCACACACACTTCTATTTTTCTCACCGCTCTGCCCTCCATGCTGCATTTTGTAGAGTAATCAAAATGCAAAATACATTTTGAGAAATTAAATGAGAGACACATGTGTGAATCATGAGGTTTATTTGCATGTTTGGCCCTTCAATTCATTAGGGATTTTAGTTTTTCCAGGAGGGAAACTGTCACATTTACATATTCTTAGACAGGCATGCAAATATTAGTCAGAAACTATAGTTTATTCAATGCATTACAAGCTCCTGGGCTGCCAAACAGTAATTTCTGTTCTTGAGTAATATACGTTTTTGGAAATCTGGCATAATAATGCTGTATCGTAGTATTGCCCACTAGGACCACTTATGATTTTGTCAGGTTTTCCATTATCAAGCCTTATATTCTGGGCCATGTACATTGTATGCCAGCCATATACATTTGTTATCTGACACGCATGGTCTCAGTCCCAGAGCAAATTTCTTTTGCAAATTTCAGAAAGAAAAATCACAGCAGCTTATTCAGAAGTTCCAGCTGAACCAGAGGAGACACAGCACCAGGAGCAAGAAAACCAACTAGTACAAGTCCTTCATGACCATTTTGGTGTTTCTGTCACCTACTGTTTTGCAGAGGTTTGCTGCTGTAGACAGAAATATGCACGCCAAAGAATGTACAAAATGTAAGTAAACTGTTGGTAACACCCGTCAAATGGAAAGGAAGTGTCTGTAATCTACCTGGGAGGTGGGATGTGGTGTTTCATATAGCTTTGCTTGGTATAAATACATGAAGTGGTGTAACAGAATAGAGGTTGCTTCAGTGTATATTGAAGAAAACAGTTTACATCAGCTGACTTCCCTTCTCCCTCTCCCCCATCTCATGTGGTGGCTACTACAACTACTAAAAATTCCCATGGGTAAAGTTAGGCCTAGTTAGAAGCCTAACAAGAATCCACTGCAGCAAAAAAGAGCTCACTAGTTTGATATAAGTACCAAAGGGCTCTGTAGCCAATGTCAGAGGAACACTGTGATTAGTATCACACAACGTGCTACCTTTGGCTACCAACCTGGATGCCCCATAACATACTCACATTTACAGTTATTTACCCTGGTCTATAGCCTGGCTGAGGCTTAAAATCATGTTTTTGCCTTTTTCAGCAATTGAAGAAAGTTAAAATGTTTCTAGTGAAAAACTGAACTCAGAGATGATGAAAATAGATATCCTTATAGAAATATCGATTGAACTATAGGGACTGAATTAAACAATACACTCTTTCAATTAATAAAAACAGGCAGGAATAGTTGACTTGAGTGTAAATTTTTCTTTTCTTTGCACTAAAATATTAAGGACCACAGTATTTGGTACAAATCATCACAGGAACTTTGTAAATATTTTAATCTCTTTTGCACATTTCCCGTTTGGGAAACTGGGTCCAGATGATTGTTTCCATTCACAAAATTTACACTGATATAAAAGCAACTCTGTAGATTTTGAGTTCTAGTTATACAATCAGGAAGGCTGCACAGAACCTCTTGACATGGCTAAAGGGGACAAAATTGGCAGCTAGTGAATATCTGATACATGTTTGAAAAGAGAGGTTTTTTCCCTTGCAGAATAATTACTAAAATGCTCATGCTTTTCATACACCACAAATTCAGGCAGGTTTCTTAGCGTGCAGAGGAGTTATGCATGCAGAAATATGCTGTTTCCTAAATTCACGTAGGATAGATTGTAAAGTCTTTGAAGGGACTGTTACAGTCCATCATGTTCATGATCCATGGATTTAGGACTTCTGCATGCACAGTTGCAGAGTATTCCAATGGTCTGTTATACTGTTTCAAGGATATGTAGATTATGGGTTGATTGTAGATATTTGAACTGTGCATTAAAATCCATAGTGTGATTCTTTGAGGATTTGTTAAAGGCACTTTGATTTGACTCCAAACAGGACCTAAGAATTACAGCTTGCTGAAATTTCACTACACGAAGGGTAGTCCAAACAGAACTTACCTCAAATATGCTCAAAATATCCTCAAAAATGATCTCAGCATAAAGCAATATCTTAAAATTTTTTCTGGATTCTTGGAGGGTCTTACAGATCATACTGATTTCTGAGCTGCAATGACTAGACGGATACTGAAGCCTCATTTAACTAGTGTATGTCAGTGCAAATAGATCATGTACTTTTTGTCAGGGATCAAGATACCTGAAAGAGTCTGGATCTAATTATTTCTTCTTTATTTTATATAATTAGTGTAGTTATACCCTATAAAACAGTTCTCTGAAATTCACTGATTCGCTAAATTTACATTAATTACAATAACAAACATTTTAGAGAGAAAATATGATCCTTTGACTATTATTGCATCACTGTATTTTGGTTCCAGCCCTGATTCTGCTCTTCACCTGAAGGACTACTGTAGGCTATGCATTGTTTCCCTTTCCACTTCTGTCTTGCCTTTTTATGATTTTTTGTGGAAAGTTCTTTGTAGCTTGGTTTATCACTAACTACTGTGTAGCCATTGTCTTCCAGAAAAGGCTGCTTGGATGAGACATTTAAACCCTTCTGTAATAAAAATAAAAGTAAGACAGGATATTTTATATACTTACAAAAAGATAATTGTCTTTTTGGACAAGTAAAAAATATTGCCTCTCATCCCAAATCCCAACTTTTTTCAAGATAACTTACTAGCACAATGTTGCCATCAAATATATTCTCCCTCCCTTACTCTTCTGTGGTGGATTTATTCTAATCACATGTGCGGGTTGAGAAATATACAAAAAACCCATGCTTTCATTAAGATTAGAAAGCTGCAGCCCTTAAATCATGCATTTATGCAATTTTTAACTGTTTTTAACTAGCACAAAATGGCTCGTTGGAATTATGCAAGTATAGATCATTTTAATTTGAATCATTGTGGAATCATAAAGGACTCCGTTCTTTAATTTTGTGCCTTCAAGTCAGCCACTTTGATTAAAAAATAATAAAGCATGAGAGCTGGAGGGTCCTTGCAGGTTCTTCCAGCTATCATGGATCCCTGATCTTTGGTACTAATTCTTCTCATTAATATTAATAAAGGCCTGATAGGCCATCTCAAAGCATAGTACAAAACCCATGCAATTAATTGCTTGTAGTGTTTTTTATGCTTATTTTGCACAATGAGAAGTGATGCCTCAGGAGTCTAAATATCAGTTAATCGATAATATAAAATCCACTGAAAATGAGCCCTTCAAGTCCCTTTTTTCACAGAATCGTAGAATCACTGAGGATGGAAAAGACCATTAAGATTATCGAGTCCAACTGTAAACCTAACACTACTAAGTCTGCCACTACACCATATCATATCCCCAAGTGCCACATCTACATGCTTTTTTGATACCTCCAGGCACGGTGACTCCACCACTTCCCTGGGAAGACTGTTCCAACGTTTGACAACGCTTTCCATGAAGAAATATTTTGTAGTATCCAAACTAAATCTTCCCTGGTGCAACTTGAGGCCATTTCCTCTCACCTTGTCACTCATTACTTGGGAAAAGTGACTGATCCCCACCTGGCTCCAGCCTCCATTCAGGTAGTTGCAGAGGGAGACAAGGTGTCCCTTCAGCCTCCTTTTCTCCATAACATTTGTTGTTTGATATAATGAACAAATAGTCATTGAAAACACTGTGCAAGTTTCCCCTAACAGAGTTTGTTACAGCTTTCCTGTAACATGTTCTCTGGTCATGTAGTCTATAATACAAAGAGTGGTATGCAGTTTCCTGAGCTATATAGGCATTTTTGGCTTCCAGAAATTTCCATGGGCTAGTAAGTACCCCAGGGGCTCTAAAATAACGTGAGGAACTTATATTTAGGAAATTTAAACCTAATCTACAACTGTTGTTGAAATCAAGTAATTGGTTTAAATTCTTGCATGGTTTTCCATAGCAGTGTCATCAAAATGTACGTACAGACAGAAACAAATTCAAGAGATATACACATCCCTTTTGATCTCATTTTATATCATGATTTTTATAGCTGTCAAAGTGATAGACACTGTAATATGCATATCACAGGCCAGATTACAGTGGATTTTAGGTAAGAAATTATTTTTTTCTAATTTACCTGATAGGTTTCTGTTATCTGGAGCAGTATAGACCTAATATAGATATTCCACTTTGAGGAATAATCCAGAAACTGATGCTTTCAGCCATTACCTGTAGTCACATTAAAATTAACTTTCTTCTTTTTGCCTTTAGATATGGCTTTAATATTTTTTCTTTTACTTTTGTTAGCCATTTTCCTTTTAATCTTCTTTTACTGTGCTTTCCCTTGTTTCTATCTCGAATTTAGAATCTGTAAAACTCTGTTTCTTATTACCAATTGGATCAGAATAGCTGATCCGGGAAATAAGTTTCTAAAGAAGTTTTTCTGCCTTATTCTACTTTCTTATGTGGAAGAAAAGCTGTTTGAGTTTTTTTTCTCAGCGACACATCCTTCAGCACACTGAAGGATTTCTGTACTTGGCGTACCTGACATGTAATGCTTGGAGGAGTCTTGTTTTACTCTTCAAACTTTGCAGTGCACTAAAGCCCTTAAATTTTAAGTACAGGGAGATTATAGCCCGAAAACAGTTTTGCTTAGCAGCGCTTTTTGTAAATCTTCCCAATTTTCATCAGGATTAATACCAATTACATGTTGTTCGTTTTTAAAATTAAAAGAAAAAAAGAGAATGAGCAAAAAAGAGGAAGCAATACAGACAGATTTGCATGTGCCTCCTTCCTTTTCCTCACAGTGATACAGTTTTTAAGAAGTAAAATGCTAGTATTTAGATTCCTTTTCTTCTCCACTTCCACATAACAGCCAAGAGGATCACAAGAAATTAAACTGAGCACTAACAATAAAGTTTTCAGAAGAGGTTCCTGCAAATTTGGAGATAGTAGCTGTGCTGAGCTGTATGGCATCCCTTAACTGCACATGGCCACACATGGTTTTGGCCAGCAAAACCTTTCAGAAAAGTGAGAACTCCTCTCCCATCATGAACTGATCTACACAGACGTTTAATTTGAGTGTGAACAGGAGTCAAGGTTTTCTTTCCCTGTCCTCAGGCCAGATGTGCACTACGGCCAAAGACCAAGTCCCTTTCACCTCACCATATCTCAGCCCTGCTGTTACACACAAATTGCTGACACTTCAGAACAAAAGGGGAAATGGTTGAGGGTTTTGTCTGTTTGCTTTTAAATACAAGTATAATACTTTACTAAGTTTTTTATATTGGTGTAATGGTTTAATCCCAGCTAGCAACTAAGTATTGCTCAGCTGCTCGTTTTTTTCCCTCCTGCCCCATGGTAAAGAGGAGAATTGGAAAGAAAAAGTAAACCCTGCAGATTAAGATAATAACAGCTTCGTAATTGTAGGGGGAAAAATTAAAAATAATAAAGTATTACTAATACTACTAATAATAGTATTAATAAAAATGGAAGAGAGGAATAAAACCCAAGAGAAACCAGTTATGAACAACACAATTATTCACCCTCTCTGGCCAGCTTCTCCCTGTTTATATACAGGGCATGAAATTCTGTGGTGTGAAATATTCCTTTGGCCAGTTTGGGTCAGCTCTCCTTGTACCCCTGCTCACTAGGAGCATGGACACTGAAAAAGTCCTTGACTGAGAATGAGCACTGCTGAGCAACAACTAAAATGTCAGTGTGTTATCAACATTATTCTCAGACTAATTCAGAAACACAGCACTGTAGCAGCTACTAGGAAGAAAACTAACTCTGTCCCAGCTGAAACCAGGGCAACTGGGGGTGGCCAGATGTGTCAATGTGGTCTGGTAAAGCTGAATGGCCAAGAAGATCCCCTCTTTCTTGTCATTTGTATTCAAGTGGAACTTATGAGCTATTGCGTCCACTGCTATAAGTAGTGTTTAAAATAGAATTCTCTGGGACAAAGACCAGACCCCTAAAATAATTTTTTATTGCTGATTTTTTGTCTGTTTGCTGTTGCATGACGGTACAGAAAACTGATTTGAAGGAGACAGGGCTGTGGCTATTTCAGATTGCAACACTGTGGGGCCTACAGCAGAGGGCTGTTCTGCTTCATACGGTTCACAATAACTGGTTAAATCCAGCAGTTATTCCTCTGGGCTTTTTACAACTGGTTGAAGTATTTTTAGCAAGAGAAAAGTACATTTTTATGCACACCTCTACCTGTATTGTTTTATCAACAAGTATGAATTTATAAGGTCAAGTCTCATCCTTCAAGTAGTCTTCATATCCACATGCACACATGAAAGAAAATGGTTTTAGGAAATGTCAGAATGCTTTATATCAACATTTTCAGAATGAACTGGAATGTTTCATTTCAAAATGTCATTTTCATTTTGAAATTGATCTTTTTAAAGGGTAAGAAAAGGAGGGGAAAAAAAAAGTCTTAAGTAACTTGAAAATGAAACACAACATTTTCCAATTTGAATGAAACTTCCTGGTGTACAAAACCAGAACCATTGATTTATTTCTTTTCTCTTTACCATTCAACTCCAAAGTTTGATATTCTCACAAGATGAGTGATTTACTCATATTCCAAACCAGTGGTCAACTGAAAGTGGAATTTCTCTTTCCCCTCTGCCTGCATACCAGGGGTACTCTCAGATGTATCTTGCATAACTGAAGGTTGCAGGTGTGGTTACATGGCTCTGTATTTCTTGCTCCTGCTCTGTTTAGAAGAATAGTAAGTACCTTTAATTGTTATAAAATAAAATTTTATCCAAGGAAGATCTATATCAGTGCCAAGAGTGCAATTTTTCCCTTTGTGAAGAGTATCCACAGCAAGGCAGAGAACTCCAGGTATTTCAATATGTGGAGTCATATGGAGTTTCTCCTGATTTTCAGAATCCACCTGATTCATGAGAGCATTAGAGAGCTCCATCCAGGCCTCCCTTCTAATCAGCAGTTTATCAACAGTTAAGAGCAAACTACAGATTACTATTGCCTCCTGGTTCACTGTGCATTCTGATGAGGTCATAAATAAAAAAATTCTTCATTTCTTTTTAACTGTTAACATGTAAAGATTTTTTTTTCCCCACAAGTCTAATATTACAAAAATTCTAAGAGGAGATACTGCAAGGGAGAAAAAGGCGGGCCAGTCTGACATAGATTCTAATTAAAAATGAAGAATATATTAGTTTGAAATTAAGTCTAAGATTTTTAACTTGTGTATCGACTTATTCTTTAAAAATCTCGGGCTGAAATGTAACATCTGAGGCAAGTTCTGATTCATATCACTCTCATTTGATGCATCTGATTTTAACAGCCAGAACAAGCCAAGCAAACCATTATGTCTCACTCTCAAGCCCTTTTTCTCCAATGTCATTAACCTACACGGCTATTATGAAGGACTTGTCACTGCTAAACTCTGACTTAAAAGTGCCATTCATCATACCCTAAGAATATATCAACAAAAAAATTAGAAGCTAAAAATATTACTAATAGCAATCAGTGCAGTTTCATGCAAAGTGGGTCTTGAAACATAATTCCTACTTTTGAGAAAGTAAAGGTCTGGTTGCTCAAACCCGGGAAGTGTGTTTCAGCACACACAGTTTTAATACTCTATGACATTTTAGTGAAAAAATAAAAAAGAGAAAACTAAGTAAGCAAGTAAAACAGATCAGTCAAAACCACTTGAATAGACTTGTGTTACGGAGAATTTTTTCCTTAAATACCTATGTAGTCTTTCCTTTTAATACACTCAGATTAAGAATAAGAAAGAAAGGTGAGCTAGTGTGGTATGATAAATCATGCCCATGGATGACAAAACCAACCTAAACAGTTTGGATGAGGCTTTGAGCCAAGTTGAGTGATGCTTGGAGTAACCTGGTGTAGTGGAAAGGACCATGGTGGTGGGGCTGAAACTAGACAGTTTTTAAGGTCCTTTCCAACCCAAACCATTTTGTGATTCTATGATTAGAGTTGAACTTGATGATATTAAAGTTCTTTTCCAACCTAAATGATTATACCATCCTATTATTCCATTATTTTATTTTTTGTCCAATTTTCTTCTCCTGGCTCCCTCATTTGGTGTAACCTTGCATGTATTCAGGCAACAGATGCCTGAAAACACTGCAGATTCTTCCACCCCCCGCACAAAGATAGGACAGAAACCTAAGGCAGTGCAGATCTCTTCAGATCCTGCAGTGAATACCCGATGTCATTAAGTCAAAGTCCACAAAAACTGTAATGCAGTGATGAAATGAAGAAAATTCTCACAAATCCCAAGGCAGTTTTAACAGAGAAAAAGATCTTCTTTGCCACTGGCAGGTTTGCCTAACCTTTTTTTTTTTTAATTTTCCCATCATTAATTTAAAGGTATTAAATGAACAAAGATCAGCATAATTAGCAATAAAATGCACTGGCAATTGCTAGAGTTGTAGTTCACAGTCTGGCATACTAGTTGAACAATTAGGTTTATACTTTAAGCAAGGAATCACAACCTATCTGTGATTTAAACCATGCTTCTCCCTCTTTTAAATAGTTATTTAATTACAAATTAATGATTAAACTCATATTTCTTGATGATTAAAAGCATCGTCTAAATCCGTGCATATTTGTCAACATTAGCATAAAAACAGTCGAAAATTGTGAACAGAGCTTTGCTCAGTGACTGCGTGGAGCTGTACTCCAGCGTTCCGCTTGCAGCTAACATCATTCAGACTATTTCTGCTGGGTATCCCATCTGTTTTACACCTATAAGTTGACAGGAAGGAACATAAAGTCTCAGTGGTCAGCGCCGATGGTCATACATACCTTGTACGCTCAGTTATCTAAATACCACGGGGCAGGGAGCAGGTGTAAATTACGCAGGAGTTGTCGGATTGGTGGTTCATCCTTGAAACAGCTGTATGGGGTCCTGAACAAAGCACAGCAGTTGTAGTGAGAAAACTATTAGCATATGCATGAATAAGTGGGTGTGAAAATGCTGGCTATCAACATGCAGTGTGTACTGTATTCCAGCTGAGTAGGTGTAAAAAACATCCTCTTGACAAAGAAGTGTGAATTTCAGGGAGACAAGCCTGATGAAAGATAAAGATTTGTGTTTGTTTCATTTGTTTAGGTAAAGGGCCCTGTACTTTTCTGGTGTTAATCTGTTATAATTAGGTGAATTTTGCCCCAGTTTAAGGCAAACAAGCAAGCACAAAATAAAAAGGATGACAAACGGGTAGGACTGAGAGTCACAACAGGTTTTCAAACGGCTCTTTGAGGTCGAAAATGCAACTTTCTCACTGGTAATACTCATCAGAACTTCAGTGCCTTCACCAGGCGACAGGGAGGTCATGGCCCAGACTTCCGTATGGCTCCTTGTTGTATGCGCCTGTTACGACTACCACTAAAAAATCGAAAGAGAAGCTCAGCCATCCCTTTGCTGGAGATCATAACTGTCCATTGAAAAAGGACGCTTAAAAATCCTACTCCTGGGCACTTGAGGGCATTTCACATTTCAGCCGTTCACAATTTATATTTATTTGAAAAATTGTGTTGCTCGGCAGTCTTTTCTAATAGCAATATAATGGTATTGCAGCTGGAATTTAATGGTACACTATTACACTTCAGGGCAACCACAGCACGAGTGTATCAATTCTGGGATGAGTCAATGGTGAAAAAGCAATATTGAGGTCATATTTTTCCTCTTTCTGTACATCAGTGGGACAGAGGTATAGGACTTTTGGCAGAAATGTAAAAGATTATTTTTCAGTGATCTAGTTTTATTCCAGACAAATTTCTATATCTCTTACTTGAAGGTTTGCAGTTCTACCTTGTTCTATTCTCTGACAGGACCTGTCAGGGTGATATCAGAAGAGGTACCAACAAAGCAATAAATGGCATGATCATCTACCTCATTTGCCTTTGTTTTTTTTTTTTTTAATATAACTTCTCAGCATTCCTTGAAACTTATTTTCTGTCATAGATATAGTGACACAACACGTTGTGGAAAGCAGTAAGGCTTTTGTTGGTTCAAAAGCTCACTTTTAATCCAGAATTTGAGAAAATGTCATCCTTTTGCTATTAAACTTTGGGTTTTTGCAGGTGATAGACATGTCAGTTTTAAAATGAGATCAAATCAGATGTATTCCATGTTTTGCTGTAGGGTTTCTTGCTTCAATGCTTCGTTTAGGGAGAAAAGGCATCAGACTATGAGACTGTCCATCCTGGATCAGACCGGAGGTTCACCTGAGGCAACACCCTCTTTCCACTACTTGCCAGAAGCTGATAACAAAAGTAAACCAGAATAACAAGCAGGTCTGTATACATTTTCCTACTGTACTGTTATAGCCTTCAACGTTTGTCTAAAAATTTCTTGAATCCATGTAAATAATGAACTGTTAAAGAAATGACAATTTTTTTCTACCATTTTACATTTGTCTGACAGTCTATATATATAAATATTTGCGTATGTATAGTTATAGGTATAAATAAATACCGATAAAATATCAGTCATATATGAAACAGAAAGGGATTATACATTACCCTTGTTGCACTGAGCACCTTTCTAGAGAAATTAAAAGGAATAGCAAAATCTCAAGTCAACGTCATGCCCAAAAAGGATCACAAATCTCGGCAGGGTTGATAAACTTAATTACCTTGTACTGATCTGTATGTAGTTGTTTAACTTGGGAAATCACAGATTCAGAGACGCACGAAGGGGACATTTGCAGTCTAGAGATTAAAGTCCTTGTCTAAGTGGCTAAAGATCTTCAGCTACTGTCAAGATTGTATTAATTAATTATATTTTTAAAACCTAACAATGGATAGCATAAATAGACCATCTTACAGACAAAAAAGGCATTGTAAACCTTTTCTTTTTCAGAAGAATACTAAAATGGAAGTCTAGTTTTTTTCCTTTCACTCTGCAGAATTGCTGCCTAATAACTGAGCTTCAAAGATGGGGACATGTAAGTACCAGGACAATAGTAAATTATAATATTCCCCTAGTTTATCACAGTATATAGAGTTTTTGTTGACACAAGACCAGAGGTCTGTACTGAACTGACTGTACAGGGTCTCTGAACTGAGTACAGAAGTCAAAACTGTGTAACAAACAACAGGTTTTTATATTATTTTGGACTAGTATACACTTTGGGGCATTTCCGAACTTTAGCTGGAAACTGATATAGAGGGACCAGTTCCTGCAAAGAAAATTGAGGAAGGGGGGAATGGAAGGGCTAAGTGGGCTGAAAACCAAAGACCAACAGGAATCCCCCACCAAACTTCATCCCCCTCTCTGCACCAGGACACAGTCGACTTTTAACTCCATCTCGTACATTCCTCTTCAGAAGGACTGAGGTTTTCAACGTCGTGACTCAGAGTAAGCACAAAAGCAAAGAGAACCAGCAAGTTTTCTAAACAACAATTTTAGCTGTAAAGGGCTTTTCTGTGCTAATTTTCACTATGTGCATTGGTACAAGTACTAATAAGAAAAAAGGATTAGGCTTTTATTAGACTGTTAAACATTAATTAAAGTAACAATAAAGCCTTAGTTCCAATTACAAGAGATACTGTTGCCTTTTGCACCGACAACATTTTGAGTGTAATATTATCGAGAAAGATTTTTATCTGTTGGGTATAAAATAAACCAAAGTAAACCAAAATTAAATTTAATTAGATTTAATTAATAAAAAATAAAATAAAATGCACATATAAATAGGGAAATGTGTGTGAATTTCAAGTTTTTGACATAATGACCTCCTTCTTCCATTTTTCAAATGTCATCTCTAATTCTGTATTGCACCATGCGATCACAAAGTCATCCATTTAATCAAAAGCCTTCTGCACCAGGGACACAGCTAGTCAATATGTAGTAAACAACCAATGTCTTCCAATCTAAGGTGGGGACACTGTGTTCCACAGAGATCCATTGATCTCAAATGGCAGAGTTAGTCTTCTTTTGTGAAAAGAATCTTTCAAATAAAGCTACTTGAGTGTTTGAAGGTGTGAGCACTTTGATGTTTCAAAGCCTCAATTATTTAGGTACCACAGAGCTGAGCATTGTGTATCTGCCAAAGTCTCGTTTAAAAAGCTCAGATGGCTAAGATGTCATGTTCTGTTCAAAGTCTTCTGGTGACTGAAATTAAGAGAAAAGCCCTTTCATTTCAGTGACTCCTAAGGTTCTCTCAGCATCCACTCCGTTGTGCTTCAGCATGACACCATTAAATGCCTGCTTGCAATTTGAGTACATTGTCAACAGAGCAGATGGATTCTAACTAAGGGAGCGGTATTTATGTTGATAGACTGTGGTAAAAGCAAAACAAACAAACAACCCTCCCCTCTACCCCCCAGCTCCTGGTGTATCTTATTAAGGGATAAGATTCAAGTGCCGGGCTGAACAGTGGTTGTACTGATACCATCTTCTTTAATAATTAATTCAGTTTTGTCTCCAGGATTGTGTAAAACCAAGTGTTTACCTATTTATCAATTTACTGCAGTTGAGGAGAGAATAATTCCATCAATGATGCATCATGCTGCTTTCTCTTACTACTAACCTATTTTTATTTCTGCGTAGACTCCTGCACTGAGCTGCATCATGGTATTTCAGCAAGATCTGTCCCACAGAACAAACTGTGGTATCCAGACAGCAATGAGACCACTCTGTAAATGAAACGGCTGAATAGAAACACTTGTTTGAGAGAGGCAAGAGACGATTTACAGGTGGTATTGTGAGTGTGAAGATACAGGTTGAATCAAACTTTAGGCTTACAACTGAGGTGTTTAGGGTAGAATACTTTAGATAAATTACTCTCTACTCCTTTTTTTTATCTGCTGGAAGGCTACAAGTACCTCCAGGGTGATTCAGATTTAAACAGAGTAAATTGTGTGTTTTCTCTTTTGGTTATATAAATAGA
This sequence comes from Neopelma chrysocephalum, assembly GCF_003984885.1. Classification (NCBI taxonomy): domain Eukaryota; kingdom Metazoa; phylum Chordata; class Aves; order Passeriformes; family Pipridae; genus Neopelma; species Neopelma chrysocephalum. The sequence continues at coordinate 757,985 of NW_020925669.1, forward strand.
CTAAGCTACTAAATAAACTGTCTTAGCTGAGAGCCTAAAATTCAATGGAATTAACATTAGCCTTTCTTCCTGTTTGTGAAATAAGATGTGTTCCCTGATTAAAAAGGGGAAATAACATGAAGAAAGAAGTAACAGGCAGGTGGAAATGTTAAAGGTATACCAGGTGAAAGAAGTAATAGACAAAAATCCTTTATGGAACAGTACAATTCTTTAGGGTAGAGTCCAACTCTGTGTCTTGGGCAGAAAAGAGCCGTAGCTCTGAAAAAGCAGATTATTCATTCACTGCCAGTTATAGGATTTTTGGTGTCTTTTTTTGAAGTACCTTGTGAACAGCCACTAGATGGACCACCAGCGTATTGGATTTGCATAGCAACGTTTTGGTAGCACGGGGGCTATAGGAATGTGAGGAGCTCTGAGGAGCTCCTGGAAGCTTCTCCCATGTCCATAAGAGCCAATGCCAGCCGGTTCCAGAACGGACCAGCCTCTGGCCAAGGTTGAGCCCACCAGTGGTGGCGTTAGCTCCTCTGGAATAATGTATTTAAGGAAGGGGAAAAGAAAACCCTGTGCAATGGGGGGCAACTACAGCCAGAGAGAAGAGTGAAAATGTCTGACAGAAACGACCCTGCAGACACCCAGGTCAGTGCAGAGGGAGGTGCAGGAGGAGCTCCAGGTGCTGGAGCAGAGATTCCCCTGCAGCCCGAGGTGGCAGCCCATGGTGGGGCAGCTGTGCCCCTGCAGCCCATGGAGGTCCGTGGGGGAGCAGAGATCCACCTGCAGCTGATGGAGCAGAGGGATACTCAAAGGAGACCACGACCCTGCAGAAAACCTGTGTTGAAGTAGGCTCCTGACAGGACTTGTGACCCTTGGAAAGAGGAGCCCTCCCTAGAGCAGGTTTGCTGGCAGGGCCTGTGATTCTTTGGGAGACCCACATTGGAGCAGCCTGTTCCTAAAGGACTGACCCTATGAAAGGACCCACTCTGGAACAGTTATGACCCCCTGGGAGAGACCCCATGCTTGAGCAGGGATAGGGTGTGAGAAGTCCAATTGCTGCTGGGGAAGGGGCAGCAAAGACAACATGATGAACTGACCACAGTCCTATTCCCCATCTTCCTGTGCTGCTGGCAGGGAGGTGGTAGAGAACTGACGAGTGAAGCTAAGTCTGGGAAGAAGGGAGGGGTGGGGAAAAGGTGTTTTCAACATCTCAGTTTACTGCTCATTGCCCTACCCTGATTTGCTTGGTAATAAATTAAATAATTTTACCTAAACTGAGTCTGTTTTGATTGTGACAGTAATTGGTGAGTGATCTCTCCCTGTCCTTATCTCAACCCACAAGCCCTTCATTATGTTTTCTTTCCCCTGTTCAGACAAAGAGGGGAGTGACAGAGTGGCTTTGGTTGTCCAGAAAGGGTCAACCCATCTCTACCAGTTTGAAACAACAGGAGCTGCAGTGCAGCACTTGTGCAGATCAGCAAGTTGTCCAGTCCCACTGTCATATCACCACTCTATTTTCAAAGGGCCCTTCACTTTCATGCTCAGTGAGTACTCAAATTGTGGGGGAAGAATCGAGGTTTAAGGCATGAACCTGCAGAGTGTTGCACCTTGGCAGCTGAACAGTGATGCATGGGAACACAAATATGGGTGTTAAAGATAAACAGCTTCTTATCTTCCACAAGTCAGTTTGCCACAAGTGGTCCTAAGGTGAATCCTTTTAATTAGTCTTTTGTTTGGTCTAGTCAGATGTTTGCAGTCATTGCAACAGAAGCACTACCTGTTGACATTTTGTAAAGTACTTATCCCCTATTCTGCCAAGTAAATACAAATTACTTTTCCCTATTTTTCTCTCCCCTGAGAGAAGAACATTGTCTACAGATGCAGAATTTAGGCCATGAACTGTGCTGTTATTACATCATATGCATCTTGCAATAAATATCTTTCAGCTTTACAATTACGGGGTGTGGAGGTTATTAAAGGAAGAGACTTAAGTCAACTGAGAGTTGCAGAATTCACTAGGGACACTGTAGGAATAAGAAGCCTCACATAACAGACTGTGAGCTTCCCTGCAACTCTAAAATAAACTGCTTTTATTTCATCATTTCTCCACCATCTTAAGCTAAAAGACATGCAAATTTCTATCCATGACGACTATTGTGTGCTGAGGCTTGTTTTAGTTGGACGGCGACAGATACCAACAGATGTCATCAATAAGATTGTAGCCATGGATCCGCCGACCAACAAGGACTATATATATGTATATATGTATATATGTATATATATGCACGGGATGTAGGCAAACGTGAAATATGTGTTACCTAAAAATAGTGTGGAATAAGGGGTGGAGAATGTGGTAGTTTGGCCTAGGTCTTCCTTGGTGACCAGTTTGTAACCAAGGAAGTGCCCAGATTTACCCGGTATTCCCTATGATTTTTACGTAAACTGGGGTATAAGATGAAGGGAGGAAAGGCCTTCGCTCTCTTTCCTTCCGGCGGCTTTGGAGGTGCAGGTTTCCCTGCTGTTGAGTCTGCCGGGTTGGAGAGTGAGGCCTGGTAAGACCTTGTCGACCTTGGGAGGTGGAGGCTGCCGGCAGTCGCTCCAACGTGACTCTCCGTTGTCTCAAGGAGAGTAGTAAGATATTCTTTGCTAATTCTTTTAGTTGATAGACCTTGGGCTACTGATCGGGATATATATGTATATATTATTTTGGTTTTTGTTCTTCCCTTCCCCTTTCCCTTTTCCCTGTGAAATTGTATATATATTTCAACTGTACATAACTGTAATATAAGTGTAAGTGTATTTATATATATATTGCTTTGTCTCTCTCTCGTTTTCGGTTCTTTTGTTTTTTTTTCCCCTCTTCTCCCTTGGTTTGGGGGCGGGGGGGACTTCTTGTGGTAAGGTTTGGAGACTGGGCAGGGAGGCAGCTCCAAACCATATCAGTAGGTGAAGAGCCTTCTGCTATTTCTGTTTATTTTTGTCTTATTTTTAATGAAAACATACATCTTGCAATATGTAACCGTATGTTTTACTGGTTTTGACTCACAATCACCCAGGTAAGATGGTTTGATTCCTTTTCTTTTGCCATATTTGAAAGCTAAAAGACTAATGAACTCGCTCAGAAAATGACTATTTTTTCTCCTTTATTTTAAGACCAAGTTTTTGATTCAGGGAAGCCTATAAGAGTATTTAAAAATGACGCTGATCACTCTTAAGTCCTTTTACAAAACTATGTGAAAAGTTACCAGTCGAGAAGAAAGTACCATGGACATTTAGAAAATTAGTTTAATTTGTTTGAGTTTCCCAGTTCAGCTAGATATAGAAAATTAATTTCTACTTGAAAAGAAAAGCTAGGGGTGGGTTTAAATTAGCTTGTCTTTCTCCTGTTGTGGAAGGAAGGGAGAGATAATGACATGACTTTGACTTCCCTGATATCTCAGCTAGTATACAGTGGATGACAATTGGAAAGACAGATGGACACTGCATATTCTTTCAAGATATTATGCTGAGCAACCTTATTAATTATCACTGTTTTGTATAGCACAAACGAGTAGGTAGTCACACCATTATGAAGCAAGTTAGATGTACTGTCTTAACTGGGTGTATCATATATCTCGTTTCAGTGTACCTCCCTATAAAAATATCAAGTTGAGAATGCGGATATCTCTGTTGTCTCTAAGGAGAAGAGAAAAATCCTTACTTTTGTTAGTGAGATAAAGCTGCAGGTCAACATAGTTTTTAATTAATTTTTAGTTGCAGTTTTAAAATATAAGTTGGAGAGATAGAGAACTGAGAAGAAAGATTAAAAAAAAATAGGGGAAAAACATAAGAAATAATAATAATAAAAAAATTCTAAAGCTAACTAGTAAGCTAAAGTGACTTTAATTTTTCTGGTTTATTAAAACGTTCTCAAGTCTTTGATGGTCTATGAAATCCAGTATCCCATCAATTACAATCTCAAAAGAATTCTGAAACTTTTTTTTTAAGTGAGAAGTAAGTAAGTTATGGGTTTGTCTTTTAAAGTGTATTTTATTATGTCATTACTTCAAATAATGTCAGTAACTCGGTACCAGTTTGAATGGTTATGGAACATTTGTAATTCAAGGGGGTGTGATTATCAGTGTATATTCTGGTATAAAAAAGACTTTAGCCAGATTACTTTTTATCGGCTCATGAATTTAGATGCAGTTCCTTTAGCTCCATAACACAGCTGTCTGGGGGTAGATATATGCAGTCCTTCAGACTGGCTGCCATTGAAAACTTGCAGTGTGAAACTTGATAGTTTGCAATGGGAGGAACTCTACTGGTTCATGGGTAAAGACACTTTGAGGCAAAAAAAAAAAAATAAAGGGAAAAAGGCAAAAAAGGCAGAGCTGAAATTCAGCCAGCCATTTCACAAACTGAGTTTTGATTTTGCATCTCATCCTGTGGATAAAATGTGCCAATCGGTCACCTGAAGCCATTTAGTAAATTTAACGCATGTTTTAGCTTCTTCCCCCAACAAACAAAACCTGTACTATGTCTGACATGAAACCATTAATTTAAATGCCAAATTCATTCTTTGTACTTAATGTGTTTGCATTTAGATTCTAAAACCATTTGCAAAATGGGGAAGGGGGGGAGGCAGAAGCAAAAGGTGGCAAAATTCATAGTGCCAGCAATTTTCCATCCACTGAAGATTAAATGCAGCACATTCTGTATACATCTACGTGACTATCACACACAGCACAATAACTTAGCAACTTCAAATGATTTAATTGGCAAGCTGCATGACTCTGAAAAAAGGCAGCAGAATAATGCAGAAGTTACTCGTGTGAACTTGGTCAAATGGTTTTTAAAAGATGACAAAAAAAACCTTCTTATGAAGGAAGACACAAGTCACGCTTCTGGTTAATGCAGATTAGAGTTTGGTAATATAATGTGTACATTTCTGTCAGGACAGAGCTGAATGTAGGCACAGCTTACTGACTGATCTGTTGGAGCTGGACTTTGTCAGCTGAACTCTGTGAGTAAAAGACTCCTTTATTAGACCCAGATGAAGATTAGGAAGTAAACAGCAGAATTTAGGGAAGAAAAAGAAATACTAGTATTTATTTCAACAAAGTAAATAAGTTTAGGAAATATCAGAGCACTATGAAGTGAGAGAAAGAGTAGTTTTAAAGGCTCCTTGCAACTCCTGAGCAGACTGATACTGAAGGATATTGACCACATTCACAGGAGATTTTGGAAAATGAGATACTCAGTATTCTGGAACCTAGTTTGGACATGACTTCATGTCAGTGAGGACTGCAAAGCTTTGAGATTTTTAATGAAAAGAGGAAATAAATAGAACACAAAGTTATTCTTTTCTCTTCTGACATGGGTGGAAGAAGTTGTAGAGGAACTTCTTAGTTCATGTTCCAAGAGAAAGACAGAACTGGTTTAATATGCTGTAATGCAGAAATAGAGGAGGGAATTATCTGAAGTTAATGCTGAGTGTAAAGTGTTTAACAAGATTAGTGTGGTCACCAGTTTTTCATAAGTGGAATAATACATGTTGAGAAGAGCTGACTCTTTGGGGTGAGACTTGTGAACTGGCATCTTGGTGTCTGTTGGGAGGTCTTAATGTACATCTCAGAAAACTTTATAATTCACTCCCCTGCTGTTAAATGTTGTTAAACTTGCTTAAAAAACAAGTTGTGTGTCATTTATTTTGTCTCAGGTGAGTATAAAATTGTGCTGATGCTAAGTGCTTGGAATATTTTAACTACAGCTTGCAAGGACCTACAAAATTGATTGATACCCAGTCCAAACATTGCACTGATGCTGCTTAAGATAAGTATAATATGAATCAAGAGAAGAAGGTTTGGGGAGTTGTTGCTGGTTTTGGGGTTTGATTTGGGTTTTGGGTTTCTTTGTTTGGTTGGTTTGCTGTTTTCTTTGTTAATGTCAAAAAGGCACAAAAGTTGAAGAACCTGACATAGCAGGAACCCGAGGGAAAGACTAGTTTGGAGGGAACCCTGTCTACAGTGCAGTAACAACAGGGAAAGTTTTTCCCTTTTCCTCATCCTCTAAGACTCATCCTGTAACAGCAGTAAAAGAAATAACACAAACCAGGGTGTAGTTTATGTGTTGTTGGTACAGCACTTTGCGAATGTAAAGTGCTACGCAAGTGCCATTATTCGTATTATCAGGTGAGTTTCTGCTCATATAAAAGAGAAAAATTGCATCAATATAATTGCTGTGTCTTGAGTCTCTGGGAATTTTTAATTAATACACTAAGATTGAAGCTTAAGGTAAACTACTGGGACCTTTATTGACTATACCAACCTTTGATGATGGCCTACTCACACTTTTTGACCAATTTATAATCCCTTAACGTATGTATCTATGCATCTTGGGTGTGATGTGCGTCAACTTTTCCTTTTTTTCCTTTTTTTTTTTTAGAGTGTTTTCCCATTCAGAAAGTTTTTGAGCACAGGCTTAAATATAAGTATACACTGATATCCCATTTCCACTTGCGAGATTTAGGCATTTTCCTAAAATTTAATACTTCACTGGAGAAGAGTGATCTACAGAAAAATAGCATCCCACATCTATGATAAAATTAAGCAAAAGAGTGTCAAAATAAAATTCCTTATCCATTAATTATGTCCAATTGCAAGTGACAAAAAATGTAAAATAACATAACATAAAATGAAATAATCCTTCTACAAAGATAACTTGATGCCATCTATGGAGTGATATACAGTCACTGAAGCTGAGAGGCATTTTGATAACATACTAGAATATGAGAAATATTCTCATATTTCCTCTATAAGTAATTTAATTTATTTAATAAATTTAATTTAATTTAATTTAATTTCCCTTATAAGTAATAGCTCAAATGCTGACTGTTTTTTGGGTGAGCCTGGTTGTTTTGGTTTTACTTTTGCTTTTTGTGTATCTGTATGGGGGGGTGATTTGTTTGTTTTTATTATTGTTACTCAAGCGATGGATTGATTGAAACACAAGGCAGTCAAGTGATTTGCCTGGGCTTGCCTTCCAAGTGAACAAAGGTGTGCACCTATTAAATGAGCAACTGCAGGTAACCTTATTCATTAAGCATCAAATATACCCGTTCATTTTGTTGAATGCTCTGTGTAGCCGTAGTTAAATGACAACAAGGAGTGACTGAGTCTCAACGCTGATTGGCAGCAGGCAGCAATCATTATTCTGGCAAGGATCTTCAGGAACATATCACTTCGTAACAAATCTGGCAGGTTTGAATGGGATTATTTCGGATTGGCTCACCAATAACTGTCATGCCTAAAAATCTCGACAATAAGAATTCATCACTGGTGCCAATCACACACATTGTGCCAACCTCAATTCCCATCCTCCCCTGGAAAGTCTCGATCCCCACTAATGCTACAGAGTCACAAGGCTCCAGGGCTGAGGAGAAACAAATGGTGTAAAATACCAAGAACAACATTGGAGTCTCCCCTGACATTTAGGGAAAGGACTACGTGTTTTGTACTAGAGAGCCACCATTTCACTGGGTCCTGCACCCCATGGCAGTGAAAATAGATAAATACAGAAAGCAAAAGAAATCATTTCAAATGACAATTAGTGTAAAGATTCCTGCTGATTGAGGGGACAAATACTTGTACACATCAATCTATGGTAATAACAGGGTCCAGGGTCCTGTTGTCACCATATTTGAGCACTCGTGGGGATTAGGAAAATTTAAGAGATTTAGTTACAGAGGGAATAAATGACATTTCTGTCATCATATAGAAGGTTTTTGTTAAAACAGAAATATAATTGTTGTTACCATGCTAGAGGAGCAATAACTAGTGGATACATTCCAGAAAAGGCTCAACCTTACATGCAGATATTCAGTATGACTTTCAGGGTCAAGTTGGATAGCCGCTGAAGGTGGAGAAGTAGAGCTTTTTCAACACTGGAAGTAGCTGGAGCATAAATTGACTTTAAGGAGAGCTGACTTTAAGTCAGCCTTACATGCCATACAAAATATACAGAATAAGATTTTGATCTATAGAAAATAAGGAAGAGAACATGGGAAACAAGTCCCATAGGTATTGTGGAGATGTTATTTCCAATATATACTGTCTGAATCCAGTAATAAAGGATTCATACTACCTGGTTTCCACCAGACCTGCTTAACCATATCTTCTGATTTTCCATCAGTTTCACTTTGTGAAGATACCAGAGGGATTTTTTATCTTCTAGGTCCTACAATGACATAACATCAACCCCAAGCTAGAGCATTGTGTGCACTGACCAGACCATAGCAAAAGGATTTGATAGAGAAAAAGAAAGTTAGTTGTGTGCAAAAAGTTCTGAAAGTGAAATTTTCTTCTAAAGTTCTCCAATGGATAGAGGTGATGGGGATCACAGACTCACAGATTCCACCATCAACAGAAGAACCCTCCTAAAATGACCCATGGACCATGTAGAAATACCACTAATTTTATTCAGCCTTCCTAACTTGGCACTTCCCTTGGCAAAATAGAGAACAGCATCTTCAGCAAGAAATTCACTTCTTTAAGGTCTAGGGTTTTGGGGGACCGTGGAAATCTCACAGTACAACATCATTATGTATTTGCGTATAAGTGGATACTTCTACTAAGGATAACAAATTGGGTTTGTTGAAAAGGTAGATTCTAGATTCTTTTCTGAGTCCTGTAGATTTCAGTCTTTCTAGCTCATTTATATTTTGCCCGGGAAGATGGCAAAACAGTATTTTTATATCATCAAGGAGCAACAAAAGCAGGGGAAGATGAACCAGGAGTTGAGGCTGGCAGCGTGAAGAGAAATTCTAGTGGTGGCAGCCAGGGCCAGCCACAGGCAGCAAATCCCAGACTGGTGCATAGTGATGAAAGAGGTCTGAGGCTAAGCCAGGAAGCCTAGTCAGCAGATCAGGGTCAGCATTGCAGAGGACTGGGGCACAGACATGCCTGCAGTGTGGCTTAGACAAGAACCAAAGGCTCAGACAACAACGGTAGCTCCAAAAACCAGAGGGTGGAGGCCGATACGAGTCTTTTCACAACTTCTTCTTCTCAAAAGGAAGTAACTACCAAATCAATGTTCCCTAGTAAAAGTTTATTCAGCAGTAGATTCTGCTTAGCCTTTTCTTTTAAACTGTCCATGTGCCCCATTATTATATATCATAGTAAATCACAAGTTTCTTACTCCAGTTGTTTCATTTCCTATTGTATTGATTGAAAAGTATCAGCTCATATAGAGCTGAGAGATGAAGCAGTAGAAAGCAAAAAAAAAAAATCCCCAAACCTTTTTGTTGTTGTTATTGGTTTAGAGTTTTTTCTTGGTTAGGTCCTTGGTTATTTGCCTTGTGACGCATGTCCAAATTCATTTCACAGTTTTGGGATGTGGACATTGGGCCATAGAAACTCGTGTCCCTCAATACGTGGCTGTCTGGTTGCAACCAAAGAACATTCCCTCTCTGAGTGAACAGTCCTCCATTTTAAAATTGATTCCAGCTCACTTCAACTGAAACCGTTGTCTGAGATTGTGAAAAAAAAATTGAGCAATGTGAGGTAATTCATAGGGTAGCAGTAACCCACAGAACTGTGAAAACAAATCATCAGAAAGATTCCTGGCATCATGTGCTACCTGAGACTTGCTCATGGTCCATTTTCCCCATCTCCTTTCCTATTTTCTCTTAAAACAACAAACAACAGAGATTTATTAATGAATAAAAACCAGTTTTCTGGCTTCTTATATTCTACAGAGAGTTGTTAAAAATGACACAAGTAAAATAATCTGATACTAGCAGTGATTTTCCTGAGACAGCAAAACAAAAAAAAATTACAAATTTCCTCTTTGAAATTATAATGATAATGAAGAAGCAAAACCAGGCCAAATTTCGAAACATTAAAAAAATTGTTTCAGTTCTTCTGTTACTACTTCTGTAACTACTTTGTTATTCACCTGAGTGAATAAGCATTTATGGAATCAATTCCCATGAAATTATAGAGATGTTATATGGGGCAACCAATATTTCCTTTCTGTTTAAACAGAAATTTTCTAGATACTTCTAATACCATGATTGCCTCCAGGTCTAAGGAGTAGTAATTTTTATGTGGCTGCAGGAATCCTGGTTAATCCAGAGGTTTGGAGGTGAAGGAAAATTGGCATCAAAAATAACATTATTGGTCTGAAACACAAGATGCTTTGAAGCCAGAGGAGATTGTCTTTCTGGTTGGATCCATGGGTCAAGTAATAATCATAGTGATGATGTGTACAAGTATTATAAAGCAGACCATGATACCTGAGTGAGGGATAGGGTAATATTCTCTAAAATTTCTGGATTTGTTTTGGGATCTTGTTGGTAGGTGGTCACAAGTACAGGGGCCTGGCGTGTGAAGCCAGTGACAAAGTAAAGACCTTGTTCTGCATTATTATATTGTGGGATGGTGAAAAATGGCTACAGCAGGTATTCTCCTTCATCAGGTAAAATGATCGTGATGCACCTCTCATGGAAGGTCTCACTGAGAGGGCAGTGGGGATCTGCTGCCAGCTCACTGAGCTCTCTGGAGGACACATGTATCGGCCCCTGAACAAAGGATTTTAATTCACTATTTGGGATGATTAAAATACAGACTTTCTCCTAAATCCAGGTCTCCCTGAAATAGCTCTCTCCTAAGTCACAGTGTCCAATGTGCCCTTCCATGGCTCCTGCTGAGCAATGCCACCACTTCAGCTGGAGAGGTGTATGGCATGGTCACAGGTGTTGTTTTTTGTTTGTACATCTCATAGAACTAGAGAATGGTTTGGGTTAGAAGGGACATTAAAGACCATTTTTGTCCAACACCTTCCACTATCCCAGGTTGCTCCAAGCCCCATCCAACCTTGCCTTGAACACCTCCAGGGATGGGGCAGCCACAGCTTCTCTGGGCAACCTGTGCCAGTGCCTCACCATGCTCACAGGGAGGAGTTTCTTCCCAGTGTCTGACCTAAAGCTACCCTTTGTTTTTAAAGCCATTCCCTCTTGTCCCATCACTACACGCCCTTCTAAACTGTTCCTCCTTTAAGCCAGTTTCCTCACGGATAAGGAATTTGATCCACAGAAGCTGATATCTGAGCTAAGCCCATATGTTTATGTTTCTGTTTCTGTTTCTGTACAGGTGGGTGCTGTAATGGCTGGATGTTGCATCAAATGCTTGCTACATCATCTTGCCCTCCTCTTCCCCAAAAAACAGCATTAGCAAAGTAAAGCACAAAGGTATACTATGCATGGTTAAATTCAAAAAGGTAGTTTAAACCCTGCAGACCATGATTCCAGAGGTGGCTTTTTAAACAAAAGGCTCAGATATTAAAAGAGAAGGGTGGTTTCAAATGTGCTTCTGTCCTCAGTGTCCCTTTGCTTTTTCCTGGCACAGTTATGCCTCCCATTAAATACACAACTTTCTTAATGCAAGGGAAAGAGTAATACAATGACTATGTCCAGTTGTACTGGACCCCTCATCTATTTTGAGATCTCACCCCTATCTCACTTCTGGGAAACATCTCTCAAGAGTTTTTAAAAAAAAAATTGAAAGAAAACTGAATGTGTACAGGCATTTACAGAGTAGATGCTCCTTCCGATACAGTGGGGTTACACATTTACAAAAGATTTAGTATCAAATTCCCTCTCTTCCTTAGGGTATACTGAGACCTAAAACCTCCACCATTAAGTAAAAGAATGTATAGTGTTATGAAACTGTTTTCCTTTTTAGTGTTTGTAGTTGGAATTATTCAAGTTTATATGGGAGCTGGATTACGAGAGAAATAGACAAAGAGAGGCAGATGGTCAGAAGATGTAGGCAGGCACAGAGGCACATTTCCATGGCCTAGATATTTATCTGTGGGACATGGGGGTTCCAGTCTCTTTTGCAATAAATTATAATTATGTGTAGGCTGGTTTCCTGTGGGAATAAGGCAACATGATCAATTGGTCTGTAGGTGTATCTGGGTCTCCCACAATATCTTTCTGAACTTCTTGGCTGTTTTAAACCCAGTGGAGCTGAGGAGTGATGGTCTCAAGATAATTATGTACTCACAGATTTGAATAATAATAATAATAATAGAGAAAGCAGATAAGATAATTGCTGTAGCTGGATAGAACACAAGCATATTTTTGCCTTGTGAGGTCTTCATTGTGGAAGTCAAATATGACCCTTCTCACAATCAAAACAGTTCAAAGTCCTCATCCTTTCAAATGCCAATAAACCATCAAGGCAGACGGTTTCAACATCATCTCGGGGGGGGGAAAATTTAACATAATTCAACAAAAAGTCAATAAAACAAAAAATACACACATCTACTAGAAACCAGACTGCTTTAGCTCCGGTGTTTGTGTCTGTCGCTGGTGTATCCTTGCTGTGACCCTTTCCTGATAATCTTCCTAACTTCAGTTCCATTTCTCTTAATAGTTTGTTTTCTATAGTTTTTTTGGTTTTGCAGAACAGAAAGCTGTGAAACCTCTCAAATAGACAGTTATGGAATAACCTGTAATGTGGATCCTAGTAACAGCCACGGTCCTGATAGGCTAAAGTCGTGTATGAGACTTTCCAAAAGTGGAAATATAAACACTGTTACCTGCTACAGTGTCCTGTGAATGATGTTCATGTTCCTCTTCCAGTTGGGAATGGCAACTATATTATTTTTCTTTTCTGTTTAAAGTACATTTCAGTTCTGGATGTTATGTATGGTAGGGTTTGATCCTTAGTTTATTTTCTGCATAATTTGTAAAACATTTTTAGGGCTTTGAATGTGGACATAAAATGTATATTTCTTTATGTTTGTGTGCATGTACATATAGACATCTCTGTGAGGAAAGGTCTAGGCACTAAAAAGTTCCAGAACGTAAGAATTAAAGTTTCCTATGAAACTGATAGTTTGACTCATTATGCAGTAGGACTCTGACTGTAACCAGTATAGAAAAAGTCTTTCCAGTTCCTGTATGGAAGAATGCCATTCTTATTTTTATCAGTAGTTCCATGCTTTAAGGACAATAATCATATAATGTCTTGTTTTGAATACTCAACATTATATTAAAAAAATAAGATATTCATAAAAGATTTTGCTATTCAGTGTGCCATTAATATCTGAAGCTGATTTTAGCATTATGTGTGCATTAGATGTATATTTATATATGCGTATGTACTAATGTGCATGCACAAAAACATAATACCAAACACTCAGTTGTATGTCACACAGACATACATATTCCATATGAACATCCTCATGCATATGTTAAGATTGCATCTCCAAAAATTATTATCTTCTCTCCCTCTTTTCTGACAATTTATTTTTTAAATTACAGATTTTTCTTTACTGTGAAGGGGAACGAGAAGCAGAAAACAGATAATTTAATTTTAAAAATGGAGAAAGAAAAACAACTGGTTAATGTTTAGGGGGAAAAAAATTAAACCAAAAAATTAATCTTTTCAACTCTCAAGATTTGAGAGGCTGCTGGTTGGACTGATAGAGGGAAGAGCTCATTATACAGGGAACACATATGGTGTCCTTAAAATATATCTCCTGAAATACATTATTTTAAGAACCATTATTTACTGTGTATGTAATATGCTTTTATTATTTATGGTCAGGTAGTTTTTAATTGGAAGTAGGCTGGGTGCCTTCCAAAGGGGTTGGTACCATTCGCAATGAGTCTTTGACTGATAATCAAAGAATACTTATTTAATTATATACCAGTGTATTGTGTGTGTTTAGAGGGGGATCTGGGAACGAGTTCATCAGCATTACGTGGGGTGACCCCTTGAAGAGCTCTTATCATCCTATTCTGCAGAAGCATCTCTCTTTTGCAATAGAGTAAATGATTTATACTGCTTGTGTTCCTCTTTTTTTAGACTAACAAATTATCTAAGCTAGAGCATAATAATAATAATAATAATACCTGCATCAAATTGATAGAATACCCATGAACAGCGTTCATGTTTAGTGACAGAGTTTTCTTTGAACACTGGATTTTTTTTTCTCTGTATTCTTTTTGGCAGCACACAGCAAGGAGTATTATTTAATGCACTCACTGCTAAGAAAAATCTTCATTCCTGTGTTAAGAGTCCAGCCTTATTTCCTGTTCAGTGACTGATATTTTTGCTTTGGTTTGGTTTGGTTTTTTTTGTTAAAATGAAATGTGTGCCTCCTCTCCATCAGGTTTGTCTGTCACAGACTCAAAGGCTTCACTCAAAGGTAAATTATGTACATTGCAATAAGGAGAGGCAGCAAAAGAAAATGCAAAGGAGAAGAGGGGCAGAGCAATGCTGAGAGGTAGTACCTCAAAAGGGTGTTGAGCCAGATCAATGTGTAATCTGAAAATTTTGCTTCAGTCTGCTCTACATTGATCTACAGTGTAGGCACAACACAACCCATCAGAGGTAGAACAGGAAGCTCAAGAGAATTGATGCTGTGTCAAGAGACACAGCATTTGCAGAAGACTGCAATCCTCCACGCAGGGTATTTAGAGGGTGCAGTAGGGATCACTTGGAGGGATCATGAAAGGTTATTTAACAGCCCTAAGCAGTCCTCAGAATTAAAGAGAAGAAGAAACTATTGCAGTAAGGATCCCTTTTTTAACACAGAAAACTTATCCAGTCTTTTTTTTGTCCTGCTATTGCTACTTTCTAGACCAAAGTGCTTTGTTGTGAATAATTATCAGGATATAATTTTAAACATATTAATAAGAAATTTCTAAAATCTCACATCAGAACACAATCCCATACATTTCTCTGCCCAAATTATCCATCAAATATGCATCTTTCTTTCAATTTAGACCTGATTGAATTATCAAAGTATTCATCCCCTTTCCATTCTTGCACAAGACTAGGTACCTGAGTTCATTGTTCAACCACACATAGTGTCTTATGTTCTGTTCTACATACTGCCACAACTTGTTCTGTGCAGCTGGCACAGAAATTTCAGGTTCTGGGCCAAGAGAGATTAAAACTTTTATAGCTTCACCAATTTAGTTTAAGACTAGAGACACCGAGAGCTTGGAAGTACTAAAAATCCTACCTGACAGCAAGAAGGTTTAACACGGATACTCACATGCGTGCACACACACACAAAATATATATAGATGGTCGGAGTTTTATGGTGATCCCCTGAGGAGCAGATTAGAAAGAATTCTTTTTGTCTGCTGCAATGAAAAGGCAATAATAGGCTGTTTGCCTTATGCCAGCATTTCTCCTCTCCCTCCTCCTCTTCACCCTCAAACCTAATGTGTTGCTCCATAATGCCCATCAGTCCTGCAAGAATACAACAGAATTATTCATTACATCAGTTGATGCCCCAAAGATTGAAAAATAGTTGCTACATACCAAGAGATGATTACGCACTGAAAGATTAATAGGCGTAAGGATTCACCAGCTGTCCACTCTGTTCAGAGAGAAGAGAAAAAAAATATATGTAAATCACTTTGGCTGCTGGCACAAGATGTTCTACAATATTTGCCTGGTGCCAGGGTCACCACAATAAAAAATTGTCAGCTCCATTTGGGCCTCAGTACCTTCCTACCTAAGGCTGAGCCATGATGGACGGTGTCGTTAGCACTGGAAAACCAAGAGCTGATTTGCTTAGGGGCTCACACCTTCAGGACTTCATGTAAATGAATCTCTTTCTATGCAACAGACCCTCTGTGTGGACAGGTTTAAATAGAAATGCTTTCAAACCATAAATTAAGGCAATCCTACCTCCATCTCAGTTCCCTGGTACTCTCTTTCTGTCTCCCTCCATGTCTAGGAATGGAAACTTTAAATTACTCCGCGTAAATCTGGTTTTCAAATGCTTTGTATTATAGAACCATACAGTTTTTTTCGCACATCGCGGGGATTTGGATTTGGGGTTTTTTTGTTTCTTTTTTTGTTTGTTTTGTTAGCAACATAAACTCTGCTCACTGATACAAAATCAGTGTTACATAGATAGCTCACAAAATAATAGAGGTGTATGGAGAGATGCAGGAGCAAAAACAGTGGGAATTTTAGAGGAGAAGAAAGAGATAGAGTATCAATGTGGTAAATTAACAAAGTTATTATTTGATTGTTATGAAAATATGTATTTTAGTTGTGTTTCTAAAATCCACATGCGGTTAGGTCCCCCTTTGGACTAACTTCTCTACACACAGTTAAAAATTCATGGATTCACTAGACATGAACTGTTCACTACATGAGATACAAGACAGAAGTCTACAGTTTTACAGACTTTATGATGAGTAAAGAGAAAAATAGGTGCTGCTAGAGTGATACAATGAAGGTACCTCTTCTTCCTTTCCTACAGAGGGAAATTAATATTTGGTTTACTACAGAGCTGAATATTGATTTTAAAAATGCCTCAGGATCCTCGGTGAGGATGCCAACAGTTAGAAAATGAGGAAGAAGACATATCTGTTACAGATGTACAAGTTAATAGAGTTGATGAAAAAAGGATACTGGAAACATGATTTTTCCAAGGTGGAAAGTCTCATTGTAACAGGTTTTTGTACAGCTTGAGAGAGAGATGGTAACTAGTGCCAAATTATTGGAGTTTAGGTTGTATGAACTCCAGGTTTCTTTAAGTGGAAATCTTACTTTTGGAACAGAATTTGCTGGATTAAACAAGTGTTCACATCTGGAAATGCATTATGCATAGTTAGCAAGTATGAAAGTTTGAAATTGTTAATCTTGGCAAAGGAAATGATGGAAAAACAAAATAAATTCTGACACCTTAAGGACTCTTCAAGCTGATTATCTAACCTATTCAGAGAAAGATTAGAGGAAGGCTTGCCCAGAGGTGGAATTCATAATACACCAAAATGATATTTTAGAATAGACTTCCCTAAAACTTTACCTCTAACATCTTTGTACATTTGCTATCCAAAAAAAAGTTGATCAGCTGCTGCTGGTGCTATTGAACCCAAACTGCACACAAGTCAAGTGTGGTGGGTTGACCCAGGCTAGACAGCAGATACCAACCAAAGCCACTTTGTCACTCCCCTCTTCAGGTGGACACAGGAGAGAAAATGTAATGAAAGGCTCCTGGATTGAGATAAGGATAGAGAGGGATCACTCACCAGTTGCTGTCACAGGCAAAACTGGCTTGACTTAGGGAAATGAGTTTGTTATCAATGAAGTCAGAGTAGGACAATGAGAAATAAAACCAAATCTTAAAACATCTTCCCCCCCACCTCTCCCTCCTTCCCATGGCTCATCCTCACTCCTGATTTCTCTGCCTTCTCCCCTTCAACAATGCAAAGGAACAGGAATTGGGCATTGGCCAGTTCATCACACGTTGCCTCTGCTGCTCCTTCATCCACAGGGGCTGGACTCCTCACTCTCTTGTCTTGCTTCACTGTGGGGTATCTTTCACAGGAGTCAGTCTTTCATAAACTACTCCAATGTGGATTCCACCCTACGGCGTGAAGTCCTTCAGGAAAAGGCTGCTCCACTGTGGATCTCTTCCATAGAGTCAGTTCCTCAAGAACAGACAGTTTCAGAGTGGATCCCCCACAAGGCCACAGGTCCTGACAAGAAACCTTGTCCAGTGCGGGCTCCTCTCTCCATCGGGTCATGGGTCCTGCCAGGACCCTGCTCCAGCACAGGCTTTCTACAGGACCACAACTTCCTTTGGGCATCCACCTACCCTGGCATGGAGTCCTCCATAGGTGGATCTCTGCTCCCCCATGGACCTCCATGGGCTGCAGGGGCACAGCTGCCCCACCATGGTCTTCACTATGGGCTGCAGGGGAATCCAAACACCTCCTGCTCCTCCTTCTGCACTGACCTGGGTGTTTGCAGGCCTGTTGTGCTCACACATTCTCACTTTTCTCTCTGGCTGTAGTTACTATTGCACAGATTTCCTCCCACCTTCCCCACAGAGGCACTAGATGGGCTGAGCCCTGGACAGCAGCCGGTCCATCCTGGAGTCAGCTGGAATTGGCTCTGAAAGACACAATTAAAAGCCTCCAGCAGTTTCTCACAGACATCACCTCTGTATCCCCACCTCATACTAAAACCTTGTCATGCAAACCCAATATATCAGATGAAGAAAGAAAAAAAAAAGGATTAAACACACCTGGAAGATGCTGTAGCTGAGTTCAAGGATTTCATTCTTTAGGGTTCATTATAGAAACAGCACCTCACTCTGATTGCCTCATTTTGACAGCTGCTTGCTGACTGACAGCCTATCATCTTACTGAAAAGCTCTGCTAATGACTAAAAATATTATTGCTCTAACCAGGCTTAGCATACTGCTATATTGAATTACAAAAACCAACCAGTTAATATTTTTACCTCAACTCAAAGAAGCTATAGTTCATACTCAGTCCTATCAAATTCCATGGGAATTTTGTGATTGGTTGAGGGGTTTTTTTGAAATCCTAAGGTCTCTCAGGCTTAAAAGGATTAAAAGCAAAAACCCCTATATTATTGCTGTCACTGCTCGTAGCAAGCATCTTATGCATTAAAAAGAACAAGTACAGAACTATGAGAGGTAATGGTGTTGAATAGGAAAGTATCCAGGAGCTAACAGCATGTTACAGCTGGAACTACACCTCTTGGTTTTCCTTTTAAGACTTAATTTTGGGCAGTTTGGAGTTTTCTACTGAGGAAAAATAAAAAAGTATTTCTACTGGATATAACTACACTCATCATATTTGTGCCTTTGTCCTGTTGTTAGCCATGATTCTGACAAGCACAGCCTGAGAAAAAATATTAGTCTAATTTTTGCCAGTCGTTTGACTATAGTCAGTAAACTGGATAGCCTCAGTGGTGAACTCTTTTTCAACTTGGAGTCATATATGACTCTCATAGACCTCAGATGGAGCAGTAGATCTTTAGTGACCTCAGACCCCGGGTTCTAGATTATTTTAGGTGGGTCATCTTTTACACTGTGCATCTAAAATTTGTCTTTTAGGAAAATACTGATTATATTGATACTCCCCAGGAAGGGCAGACATCAAGTACACCATATTGCAGACACAGCCTGAACCTTCCCACCCATACAGGCTTCCCCACTGCCAGACCCACATACATCGTGTTTATAGCACCAGGTACTTGGCTGAGGCTCCTCACAGGAGAATCATGACATAACAAAGCAGGCTTTGCTACAAAAAAATGTCACCTCATCTCTCCTCAGACATCATTTGACTGAAGATTAATCCACACTCAGAGTCAGTGTCCAATTTGGTTTAAATATATTTGCTTCTGCTTATGATCTCTCTTTGAAAAGACACCTTAAGACAAGGTCTCCCTATATCTCCTCCCCCTCTGTCATTTACGGGAAGCCCTGGATGTTCACCAGGCAGCTGTGTGGACAGAAGATACAAGGAAGGGTGACTTTGGTGAGCTTAGGGCCCCGCTGGAGGCTTCTTTTTCAGCCTATTGTAGACACAGGAATAGCTCTGTGCTTCCACTTCTCTGCTCACTTAACAAGGAGGTGATATTTCCTTGCCTTCCAGGGGTTTCACAAAGTTTAATTCATCAGTGGTCTGTGAGGGACCACTGTGAGGGAGTTTTTGCAGGGATGAGTACCTCAGAATGGCCTAAATAATTTATCCCTTGCTTTTTCTTTTACCCAGTAGGCTTCTCTTTAAAATGCTTCCAGCCCTTTAAAGTTTGGGAGCACACTGTACTTGCAGAAAGAAAAAAAAATTACAAAGAAAAAATGCATAATGTATGATAATGTTGAAAGTAGCAAGAATTAAAGTAAATGGTCTGATATAAAAAGGGTTTCAAACAGGATTAATAATTCTGCAATTTGTTATACAAAGTCAATTTTTCCACTTCCAAAGCTAAGTTGCCTGGTGGGGTTTATTGGCTCACTCATTATTAGGTATATATCACTTTTATTGTTTCACATTTTTATGTGTTTATAAAAAAAAAAAGAAAAAAGAAAAAAAAAGACATCATTCATGAATAAAACATTTTTGCTCTAAGCTGCCATATATGAAATTTGGTCTAAGAGCCTATATCCTCTTTTATTGGAAAAGGGAAATACATTGTATATTTATACATTTATATATTTATATATTTATGGGTTGGTCTATGTTGGGAGGTTTTGTGTGTTTGTATGCATATGAACATACATATGCATATGTATAAATGGTAATATGGCAATATGCGTAGGCATCTATTGTATACCCCATTACCATATATATATACACACCAATCTTTGAAAAAAGACCTAGTGATACTGAGAATTATATTTTTGCTTTCTGATAACCAAAGCCTGCTCTCTTCTGCTCCATCTGACCTGTTCTGGATGACACCCTTTGCAAATGTCGGTTTCCTTTCCCCTTTCCTGTATCCATCGGGTTTCTTGGGTGTTCATATCTACCCTGATAAAACCCTGTTCCTCCCCTAATCTGTGGCAGAGTGGCTCCTGTCCAAATGTCACCTTAGAACACTAGACATGATCGAGCATGCAGGCGGCAGTCGATGTGCTGCTAGAGATGACGTGAGGAAATGTTAGCTTGATAGATAATAGTTTTATTTTTGGTCTTCTTAATCACTCTGCACCTGGTAGGAGTTTTATATGAACTGATAAGTAGTATCAAGAGACAGATAGAAGTTGATGGGGAACATTTTTATGTATGAATGCACTTATTTATTTAATTATTTTTTTAAAATTTTTGGGTGAAAGGATTTTTCGTGGGAAGTTTTCCGAAGATTTTTTTTCTTCTTCTTACTCCTTTATCTTATGAAAGTTAATTTCCTGTTGACAGATTTAGTCTGGAGTTTTAGTGTTGATAACAACAAAAATTAAATAGATGTCCAACAAACATAATTTTATTTGATTTGAAGGAACTCATTGTCACAAAAGCAGTTTGAAAGTATGATCTCAGCCTTTGACCTTAAGGCTCTGTCCTCTTTGGTGGTGAGAGGTAAATTACATTTGCTAACTTCATCTATGACACGGCACAAATAACTCCATAAATGCTCCATAACTGTGCCGTGATTATATGGTTATTGCTGCACATTGTCAACAAAATGATCACCCTGAGGCCCCGTAACATCAGTGTCTGGCACATGGTAATTAGCTAAGAAAGGACTAGGATCTAAGGGGCTCTGGAGGAACTCCTTCAGCAAACACACAGGGCAATTAGCATGTTGAATGGACACCTCCAAAGACAGCAACAATGGAGACTGGAGAAGGAAACACATTTCGCAAAATGTGAGGCACAGACTTAATAGAAGACTAAAAGTATTGCAAGGGAAGAGAAAAAAAAGTAAAGTAATGTTGTAGACCAGTGTCTCCCAGCAAAAGTTTCCACGCTGAGTTGAGCACTTGTCATCAGACAAACATCACATTGAGGCCTAGGATGACTCTATCCTGTTAAGAACTGTTAAAAACTCTCTTTTATTCTTGAAATTAATAGTTGTTGCAGCTGCAAACAGTCAGGCCTGAAGTGGAGGGCAAAAATTTTAAGACAGCTGTCAGACAAAGACTTTATGATATCTACTGTGTATATTTCCAGTCTCTTTGGAAATATCTGAGCTCTCCAGCCACCGGACCAATGCATTATAATGTCCTGGTCCTTATGCCCAGGACTGTAAGTATTCTCTCACTTGGCCATACTGTCCTTCTGTGTCTCCAGTATAGGCTGAATGTTGGAGTTCTCTCCGATATGTTTCCCAGTGATAGCCAAAAATTATTTTTATGCAGTTTAGGTTCCATGATTGGCAGGGCAAATATAACGTGGCCTAGTTCACCATTAGATGTCACTACTGGCTTCATTCAGAACAACATGATTTGTCTGAGTACCACTTGCATTGAGGATGACCTTACAGACAGGGAGCAAGTGGGCCACGGGCTTTGTTGTACTTTGGTTGAGGATTTTGCTTACCCTGTTGCATGTTGAGGCCACAATTGAGGCCATACCTTGAATCTTGGCTTCAATTCTTACAATAAGAAGGACCTTGAGGTGCTGGAGCAAGTCCAGGAAAGGGTAATGGAGCAGGGGGAGGGTCTGGACCACAAGTCTGATAAAGAGCAGATGAGAGTGAGAGAGTTTAGCCTGAAGAAAAGGAGGTTCAAGAGGGACCTTTTCACTCTGTGATGAAGTGAGGGTCAGTCTCTTCTCCCGAGGAACAAGTGACAGAACAAGAAGAAACAGCCTCAAGTTGTACCAACAGAGCTTTAGATTGGATATTAGGAAAAATTTGTTCACTGAAAGGGTGATCAGACATTGGAACAGGCTGCTCAGGGATGTGTTGGAATCACCATTACTGGAAGTGTTCAATAGACATGTGGGTATGGTACTTGTGTGTATGACTTAGTGGTGAACACAGAGGTGCTCAATGACCTTGGAGGTCATTTGCAACCCTAGTGATGCCACGATTCATATCTATTAATCCCAGAGTTAGTTTCCAGGATTGGATGTTTTTCTGAGAAGTTTTGACTGAGCAACAAGGGTGCAGAAGTTAAAAGCGGAAAAACACTGGTGTTATTCCTTACTCCAAGAACAGGTGGTATTTTGTCAAAGGTATAATGGTTTCTACTCCTGGGATAGCTCTATCTGTCTTTAAACAACTTATATGTCTGGATGCATGTTGCTCAAATTGTTCCTTTCTCTTATTGATTAACACTCTGCTAGGGCTGCTAGCTCTAGAAATCTGTTTCTCAGGCTTCAAACTCACTATATGTAATCCTGAAATTTTAAACTCTTAACAGGTCTGGGTAATTTTTACCTGCCTGCATTAGATGCTGCCTCTTCTAGGACTTTTTGTAGGTTTAATTATAAGTGATTTGGCTAAGATCATCTGGAAAGGTTTTTGCAGAGCAAGGAACCTGAACCCAGGTCTGAAGCATCCCACATTCCTGCCCTAACCACTGACTCATCCTTCCTCCCACACGCTGTCCCTTAGGCCTTGTTGTTTTTGGCATGGTTTCTTCCTGTCCCTATGCCAAGGGAAGAGGGCACATGGAGGAGAGCCAAGTGTATCAGACCCATGACACTCAAAAACACTCTTGCAACAGGGGGTATTTACAGTTACTCCTTTCAGGCAGGTTTTTGGTTGCTTTTCCTTCCCTCATTAGCAGAAAGCATCTGGAGTTGAGGCCTTGGCTTGACCCCAAAGTATGGTCTGTGTGAGATGATGGCCAGAAATGAACTGCTCGATTGCTCACTGCAGTGAGTGATTACCTGGTGGTTGTACTTTTTTGTTTGCCTGTTATTCAAATGAGTGGAAGCAAAAGTTTGTCTGGATATACTACTCTTGGGCTATGCAAGTTTCATTACCAAATTCAGCAAACTTTCCCAAAAAAACTGTTTTTCTAGAAAATGGGAATATTTCCAATAAGATTGTAACGTGCACAAGATAAAATACCAAGAGCCAAATTCATCCATGTAATGCATCCAATGACTTCAGCATAGAGCTGCAGCAAAGACAAACTGGTCTGGAATGTATATGTTGAATATTTAATGGAAATACAACATACCATAAGTGCATGTCCTGCAGGTAGAATGTAATTATTCTAATTACACTGCAATTATGGTACAACTACAGAGTAAATTACCTGATTATTTGCATTCTGTGCTATAAAATGTTCTAATTCAGCCTTCAAACCTATATAAACCTATTTCCCTTGCATAAGAACTCCAGATATTTTGTTTAGCAGGCACATCATGACGAGACACAATTCTGGGTACTGACATATTTTTTACCCCTTATTCACATCTCAGTGTCCCCTTCACTTACCTGTTGGTGGCTGTGTTTTAGTTGATAGATACAGAAAGACATTCTTAACCCTTGTCTCAGCAATGGGCAGAAGTGATGCTGATTCAAAGGCATCTGCACCACAAGCCAGGGCAGCTGTGGCACACTGTAGTGCACATTGTGTATGCAGTAGCTCCGTGTTTGGAGGTGTTAACTCCATTTCATCATACTGATGGCTGAAAAAGGCACACAGGAAGTTGGAATAGCACCACAGCAGAAGGGATGGAGGAAAGTCGTATCAGACAGAATGAGAGTCCGTCTGGGTGGAATGTAGAATCATCAGGAATATAGACCTTATAGCAGCCATCCAGGACTTAAGGGGGGCTGTAAGAAAGATTGGTACAAATTTTCAGCGGGTCCCTTGCTAGGAAAAGGGGTAACAGGTTTTTACCATGTGGGCGGTGAAACACCAGAACAGTTTAATCAAAGAGGTGGTGGATGCCCCACCTCTATTCAAGGTCAGGTTGGATGGGGCTTTGAGAAACTTGATCTAGTGGAAGGTGTCCCTGCTCATGGCAGAGGGCTTGGACTAGATGATTTTTAAAGCTCCCCTTCAAACCCAAACCATTCTATGATTCTATGATGATAGAAAGGGTGATTAAATTGGAATCTGGAGATCATCTCTTCTAACCTCCTGCTTAAGACCAATACAAGGTGAAGTTAGACACAGTTTTGGCCATCTAGGTGCTGAAAACATCCAGAACATCCCTGTGCAACCTGTTTCAGAGTGGCACTACCCTTCTATGGAAAGAGCTTTTCTCAGTACCCCACCTGAACCTGGCAAAGTGCAATGTTTCCCCACCATCCTTCTCTGTATTGCCTACCCACTGTTGAGAAGTATCAGGTCTTTCACCTCTGAAAATATCCTTAAAGTATTTAAGGGCAAAAACTAAGGAGTACAGAGTTAGACTGTGTAAAAGTGCACCAGGAGGATGTGGTTTCTGTGGCAGACAGAACAATTATAAAACCAGATAATTTCCCCGATTCCCTATATGTATGTAATATCAAGATAAGTACATGTGTATGTGTAATCTACACGTGTCTACACACAATGCTGTGGTCTGGAAGATACATCAGAAGATGAAGAGGCTCCAAAGCCTAATTTCTGCTCTGCCACTAGCTGATGATCTTGATCAAGTCACTTCTCTGCATAACATGGGCACTGAAGGAAACTTTCTAAATAAGCTGCTTTGAGACATAGTAATGGGAAGAGCTAGGTAAGAATAAGGTCCTATAATAACTGTTGTTATTACATACTATTATGTGATATATATAATGCACACAAAAATAACACATTTCTGAGAATTCTATCACCAGAGGTCAATAAATTCCTTTTTTTCTTTTTTTTTTTTTTTTTTTTTTTTAAATTCTCAGGCTGGAGTTAAATGATCACTTTTTATTGAGCAGGTATCATGGATTCCCTTCAGTCACCTCTTTCTTTCTGTCTGGGAAACTCTCTGAGGCTTTGTTTTCTACACTCCACAGCAAAGGCAATTCAATTAGGACATCAAGCCAGCCTGAAACTGAGGTCTCTAAGGTGCACTGGAGACAATCTTCTAAGATGGCCAGTCCTGCAGAAATGAATGTCTTTCTTATTAATTTGGGAACACAATGGTTCTTCATGACCCTTTGGACCCTGCTTTTTATTGATCAAAGTATGTAGGCATTTTTCCTTGGACAGATAGTTGAATGTGAATGTTTCCTAAGGCTGGGTTATTTTCATTAGAAAGATGATGTAAACTGTAAAATCATAATCAAAATTATAATTCACAGAAATTTAAATATCTGTTGATTTTTCACATTTACTATAAAATATGAAGTATATGTGTTTGTCCTGTGGTCTCTGTTAGTTAAATTAAATGTCTTTTTCGAAGTTTTTGTTTGTTTTTTTTTTTAATTTCAAGAAGCTACAGTATCAGATACAGTACCTCTGATGAGTTTCTAGAGATTTCTGAAATAATTCATGATGTACAAATAGAAATTTTATATCAAATTTTAAAGAGTTTGGGTAACAGAAATAAATGAGGTTTCACATCACATTTTGTTACAAAAAAGTGCTGTCATTATGGTTTCAGTAGTATCAGTAATATATTATTTTTCACCAATTCAGACTTTCATAATTGTTGTTGTTGTTTGCTTAGTGTCTACCTTTGTCTGAGTTATTTATTTTATTTATATTAGGTGAAATTTTAGGTAACGTTATGTAGCCATTTTTATTAACAAGGTAAAAGAAGGAAAATTAGGCTGCTCCTGACCATATTAAAAACAATAGAATACAACAGGAAAAGAATACAAATTTAATATGTTTATGCTCGGGAAACCCAGGACCCCATATGTTTTACAACACAATAATAATTTCAACAGTATAGCTGTGATTGCGTCAAGGTTCTTCTCTTCATATTCCTCCAAAGGTGATTGATGCACAGGCCTTTCATTTGCCACACAGTCAATACACACTGAGAGCAATTGTTAACAATTGTTTTCTGGAGCTTTTGTCTATCCTCTGCATACTCCACCCCTTACTATTCCCTCTTTCCAACTGTCTGCTGCATCCCATTCCTGCAATTTTCATATTAGATCTGCAAATATTAGACAAGAGTTGCTATGCAATTATTCTCCTTGGTTTTCTGTAACATTTATGGTAGGACTAAAGGCAAGGAAAATATCTGACATGAACAAATGTTTGGGAAAAAAAAGGGTACATCTTCATGCAATAAGTATATGTCATATAGGACTTTTATGAAGCAGTAAAAGAATAGCCCATTAATAAATGCATTAAGCAAATTATTCTGGTTTCAATGTTGTTTCAAATTGTTCCATATGCATATTGTCATATGTAAGATGAGGTAAATGTTTATAATGGACCTCATGTATGAGGTAACATGCACTTATCAAGTTTCTTTTCAAAGCGTAGAAATGAGACTAGAGGGAGGAAATGTATTTTCTGTTAACAATCACATGTAGCTTTGAAATATTTGGAGGTAAACCCCTGAAGCTGAATCTGAGCTGTCCTCTGCCAGGTCATCCCATTATTATGCACATAAGATATCAGAAAATGCAGAATATATGAAATACATACATTTTATAGTTATGTAAGCATCTAAAAATGTTTCAGTTGAATTACAGTGGTCTGGAACTGGGTGCAGATATCACACTAAATTATATTTAGTCCCAAAAAATATCTGCCCAAACTTAGTCTTACGATGTATTCCACCTGGTTTTGAATGTGGTACTTAAAAAAGTGAGTCCTATCTCTTTAGTTTAACATTTTTCAATCCTTTAATTTGAAGACTGATCAATTTGCCAGCTCTCATATGAAACTGTGACTTTTCATAGGTTTGAAAAGGGTTAAACAAAGCCCTAAACAGGTGCTCAGTGCTTCCTTTTTTCTCATATTTTGGTTAATGTTTGTGTCTACAGTGTAACGGTGGGAGGAGTTGTCATAAATCTTCCCACACCCTTCTTTTCAAGTTGATTCACAATTTATGTTCATTTGCCTCTAATGAGATGATTAGAGTGGAATCAGATCAGATTTAATCTGCAGTTAAACTGTGAAGTTATTTTTCCCCCAAAATGAGGTTGTAAAACCAACATCAAGTTTAAAATGCTATGTGTGATTTTTTCCTCCCCCCCTTTTTTTTTTAAACTTCAATATTTCACAACTGCAAAACAAGCCATCTATTTGAGCATGGTAAATACTGACATCTGGATTGCAGCTACTTGTAAACTACGTAAGTTGAACTAGAACTGTGTAAATATACTATTCAGAGTTCAAATACAAATTGAATTTCTTGGAGATTCTCTTGCAATATTACTTACCAAAATTTCAGGGACCTCTCAGGTTTTGTAATAGAACACCTTTTTCCATTCTAGATGTAAATTAACTATTATAATCATGCCAAGATCATTAGATGTCATGGTCTTTTTATGTCTGATAGCTGGTAAATCTGTGCTAATGTTAGTTCCCTTTTTGTGGGTGCAGAATATCTTAAATTGTAGATGTTCTTATCTCTTGGTTTATCAAATGTGGGTTCTTCATATGCTTAGGTCAAATGCTCCAATGTAAGGGCCCCACTACTCATGTTCGTTTCTTACTTTTTTGTTTTGTCCCTACTAACCAAACTGTTCATTCCAGATTAGCACAACCAAGTCATACCAGCTCTTCCTGTCTCTGAACCCTCACTTAGAAACAGAGTAAATATTACTCCCTGATTTGACATCACTTTACAAATCATACCAAGTGGTAAACGTCTCTGCCTTCAGGACTAGACTTTTATCTGTGACTTCCTAATGAAATATCCAGGAACCACCTCAATAGTGATAATACACACATACATACAATTGTTGTTAAAGTCTGTTTGAGCTGCAGGGGATCATGAGCCTCCTATGCTTTTTGCACGCAGGTTATTGCAGTCAAAAGTCCATGAAAAGAGCATGTGTATCAAAACAGTACTCTTTCAAAGCAAGGGACACATTTCAGCATCATTCTGAAGTGAGGCTTGCACTCTCAGCATGACACACTAATAGCTTTAAAAGCACAATGACTATGTTGTTCAGGTGACTCATAAAAGTTGGCCATCAAACCACAATCCCTCGAGCCCATGTGAATCCTCCATAGTATAAAATGCCAGTCTATGAGTCCTTGCCAGAACAAGTGATTACAAGGTCATAGCCTTAGAAGTCAAGGTCTTCCAAAACCAATGTCTAATCAAATAACCAATACTAACTATGTTTAATGCTGTCCTTTTTGCAGCATTTCTATCCTATTACATTTAGAAGAATATAGAACTTGTATACTGTACAGTCTGCTTATCTATAGCTTACCCAGTGAAATATTATTAGTTTTCATATCTATAACTTTTATTGTTTTATCTTTGACAAACTCTGAAATAGTACACTAGTGACATTTTTAAAAATTAGCCTTCTGCGTTTAAAGACCACTCATCATTTTTATCTATCATTGTTCTGAAAATGTCACATTGATTTTATCCTCTTTGCAATAAATGGTAACATCCAAAAAAACCCCAAATAATAGTCTGACACTTCAAAATCAACTGCCACTCTTGGGTAGAGCAAAAATAAAT
Source organism: Neopelma chrysocephalum (assembly GCF_003984885.1). Classification (NCBI taxonomy): domain Eukaryota; kingdom Metazoa; phylum Chordata; class Aves; order Passeriformes; family Pipridae; genus Neopelma; species Neopelma chrysocephalum. The sequence goes on from NW_020925669.1 coordinate 786,762, forward strand.
AAAAGAACAATTTTCTTGAAGGACAAGGGAGAGAAAAAAAGAAAAAGCTAAGAATGAGGTGAAGAAAGAAAGCTTTATCTCTTTCTGGCAATACTGAAGACAACCAAAATAGCAGGAAACATAACTGTTTTTTTTCTTTTCAACCAGTGTTATACAGATAGTAATTGTGTGACTGATCAATGAAAATGCTTGCAAACATGTCTTAAGAATTAGTTCAAAATCCTTCCATGTATGAACTACCACACTGAAAAAGAAAATGGGAAGAAAAATAAAAGATACAGACTCCATTTTCCCTTCTCTCAACCCCAGCAGCGTGATCGGGCAACAGAGACCTTAAACTGACAATCTGTCCTTACCAAATCATGCAGGAATTTTGCAAAAAAAATCACCAATTCCAGCAGTTCACATGCAGTGACAGCAAGGACACCAAGGGTGGGCTGTACCCTTGGTGAAGACAGAGCTGGACCAGGCAGCGCTCCAGAATCTGGGCTTGTCCCAAGCCTCAATGAAGTGACTGCAGGATTATCTTTGCTGGCATTGAATGGTGAATCAAACTACCTGTATCCACATCCAGATGGGTAGAGGAACGGGGAAGTGGGTGGATGGGACCCGAAAATGAACAGGTAAAGAAAGAGTGGGATGTCCAGATGATAATGGTAGATGTGTCTAAGGAGTTTAAGAGGCCAAAGGCAAGTTAGGAAGGAAATTCCTAAATAAATATTCTCTGAGGCCACATGGAAAGGTTTGCTGATATTGATTTTTCATTACAACCATTTATCTGGGATTATCTTGGATTTTTTTTTTGTTTGAATATTAAAAAAAATAAGACCTATTGTGTCAATAGAGAACAAAATCCATCCAGTTTCTTATTTTTCTGTTAGGGTTTTTTTGTTTAAAAAACTTCTTCTTCATTATAAGCACTGCCCTGTATCTCCCCTTAGAGCAAATTTAGAGCCTGATTTAGCATTGGCCTGTGCCTAGGCATGACCATCTACACAATTGTAAAAAAAAAAGCACATAAACATGTCTGGAATCCCTGCTTCACCAGGCCCAACAAAGAGTGGTTTCCGATGGGCTCATGCCTTCAAGCTGATTGAGTTTGGAAAATGAATTAGACTGAATATGCTGTCTATATGCTGCTCACATGTGCCCTCAAGTCATATCTCCTTCCCCAAGACATGAAAAGGCTTCCCCTTTTTCCCAACAGAACCCATAACACGATTCTCCTCATTGTCTTCTTGTCCCCTCACAGTATAGCACAGTGTTCACCATGAAAATTTACCTCCCTAGAAAAAGAATCTTCTTTCTTCATATCACTTTGCTCCAATACAGCCTCTTATTTCCTTCCATTTGTTAAACAGGTAAAGAGCTGCTTAAGCATTAGTTAATTTGATTTTACCAATGTTAGCTGACTATCAGGTCCAAAACCCTTCTTGGGAAGAAGAGGAAGAGGAAATGGTTAAACATGCAGGCAACAAGATCAAATCTGCTTTCTTTTTTTAGTAAACTTGGGAACAATTTCCACTCCAACACAAATATGATTTCAATTTGGCATTTCATCCTTACTCAGCAAAGCATGTAAACACCCTCTTAATTTTAAGCAAGTGCTTAAATCCTATTCCAGTGGCACTTAATCAGGCACTAAAGTTAAGTATGTGTTTAAATGCTTTGATGACTTGAAGCCTAAACAATGAGCAAAGTAATGACTTACTGAGATTTCACTGTGCTAGGAAATAATGCTTATTGAAGAAGGGACACTGCAATACACCTCAAGCCATTTCATGGTGAAAGAGAGGACTTTGGGTTGTTCGCATGGTTTTCTACAGTCTTTCACCTTCATTAAAATAAAATAACACAAAAGAAAGGAAAAAATATCCTTGAGAAATACTCAGAGCTATAAATAAATAATGAGGCATACAATATTTCAATCTATAATCACAGTTTATGGAGGTAGTGGAGACTGTGGTAGAAATGTGTTCATCTGTCTTGTACATGAACAATAAGGCCGTGTCATGAACAATGAGCCTATAAAACAGGATCATAACAGGAAGAAAGCTTTAATGTACATATTATTAAAATTAGGAAATAACACTGCAAGGCTCTTTCTTTTATTTTTTTCTTAAATTGAACACTGCATATATAACAATGAGATGTTTTATCTCCTTCACCACTGGTAGAATGATTTTGCGAATGTTTTTATGTGGAAAGAGTATTTGGGCAAGTATTTGGAGGCAATAGAAATGGTAGTGCCTCCTAGACAGTTCAGTAGTGAAACAGTTAATTTTAAAATCCAAATATATTTTATATTCATGAGAAAACACCTGTATAGGGCATGCTTATATCCGCAGGACAGTAACACCTTGACTGATTTAGTATCAATCCTTACATTATAGCTTGAGGATATTTAAGAAACAAACATACAATATTGTTGAAAATGAGAATTTCAAAAGTACTGAATAAAGGATCAGAACACTTATAAAACAGAACATAAACGTTCAGGTTCAGTGGATAAGCTAGTCAGCAACTGGAAAGGTTAAAATGAGTTCATTTTGTTTGACTGTTCCACAAACCTTTACTACAGAATATCTTGCTCTCCTGAAACCACCAACAATTGACACAGACCACTGTAAACCATCAGAGAGAGGTCTCTAAAATGGTTCCCAAACTATTTGTTTCCTTCCGACTAAGAGTACCAAATGATACACAACAGTCAAATTATAACAGTATGTCAATTTTGCTATACGTACCTTGATGTGTGCAATGCTTCCTGCATTCCTGTGAGGAAATGCAGATTATCTGTGTTATAATATATATCCTATTACTCCTCTATATACTATCACTCCTCCATTCTCTCAGAAAGGATGTGAAGCACAACCAATTTTGAACTTGGCCCAGTTAGAGTTTGAATAATATTCTCATTGAGTGGGCTTAAAAAGTTTCTCACCAACATTTAATTTAAAAAGAAAAAAGAAAAAGAAAAAAAAAAGGTGGAAACAAGCAAACGTAACAAAAGAAATCCTGACATGGACAAGATTCCTGAGGCATAGATTGTCTCTTCCTTTCTTCGTTTAGTTTTATATTGTATTCACAAGAACAGAGGCCCTATATTTGAGGCCAGAAGATACCTCCATAATAATTAACATTAAAAAATTAGGAGCATTTGAAACCATCAGGCATCATATCTGTGTGCTTTTTCCCTTCATACATTGCTGATATTCATAAGGGAAGCAAATGAAGCTTAAGAACTATCAGGTTCCTTCTTGAATATCTCACGGAGGCTCGAACTTCATAGAGGAATTATCTTAATCATATCATCAAAGGAAAGGGCTTGAAATATGATCTCAGATGAAAACTCTGATGAAGAGAAGTATAGCATAAATTTCTCAGCACTCAAGCCTTAGAAATTACAGCCATGACTCCATATCTCAGGCTCTGGAAGGAATAATAATTACTATTTGGCAATTTATCAAGGTGAGGGTTCCACTGGAGGGAACATCGTATTCAATTTGGGAGCTGAAATTACACAACTAGTGAGATATTAAATAACAGCACAAAGCAGGACGTGTAGGCAAGGAAAATGATGGAACAAATCTGAAGTAAAGGTGAAGAACTCAGAATGAGTTAGCAAGACAAGCTCCTTGTTTTTCAGTTATTATCTTTAGGTTCTTCAGTAGAAAACTCTTTGTAGCCTGCCAGCCTAACTCAGTAGCTTCCAGTAGAATCTTTAGCAGAAGATCCAACCTGGAAAAGTACAGTTGCTCTGCTGGTACTTCTCTTTCTAGATGGACACATGGGTTTTCTGGGTATACTTAGAATCACACAGTACCCTGAGACGGAAGGGATCCATCAGGATTATCGAGTCCAATTTCTGGTCCTGCACAGGAATATACCTGCTGCATTTGTCTCAGGCTTTCTCTTGGCTATATCGTAATAGAATGATTAACTAAGTGTTTTAGGAGGCTTATAACTTATGTATCTGTAGAGTCAAAATTAAATATGTGATTAAGAGCATACTTTCCCTATTACAAACAGCTGGGACAGTTATTTTAGAAAATTGCTGCCTTTTGCTTAACACAGAGGACCTGATTCCTGCTTCATGGAAAATGTGAAGAAAAGTCAGACAACTTAGATTCCCTTACATATCTCCTGTTTCAGCTGTCATTTCCAAGAGAGGTGGAATATATACATGGCCTGTAACCTGCAGAATCTCTCTTCTCACCGACAACTTTCATGCAAATTTATTAACTTAGTTAACATTATATAAAAGGAAAAGGAATCTGTACTTTCAGGATTTTCTGGGGAAACAGAGAAGCCCCTGAGGAACCTAATCAAAATGAATTTGGAATTAGTAAGAAATTGGATTAGATAACCTCCTGAGGTCTTTTCCAGCCTAAATTGTTCTGTGATTCAGACTGCCCAGAAAAGTGGTGGAGGTATTTAGAAGACAGGTAGGTGTGGCTTAGCAGTTTTAGGTTAAGGGCTGGACTCAATGGTCTTAGAGGGCTTTTCCAACTTAAATGTTTCTGTGATTCCATGATTCCGTGGTATAGTCTGCTCTATATGTCTACTTTCGGATCTGGAAGATCACATTGTAGAAGTGTACAATTCCATTGGTTATAGAACCACAGATTCACAGAGCGGTTAAGATTGGAAGGGACCACTGAAAGTCTTCAATCTAATTTCCCCGGTGTGCCCAGCTCAGACACAGACACCTGCCCTGGATGGGTGACTCTCAGGCAATGACTCAACAGCAGTGCAACAATTTCTTTGGGTATGTTAGACCACTGCTTATGTGAATATAAAGAACATAGAAGCACGTATGTGCCACAGTTTGAAAAACACTAAAATAAAGACGAGCCAACATTATGTGTTGCCTTTTTTGGTGTAGGTTGATTAAGGCAAGGGATGTCTTCTTTACTCTGCCCAGCAACTTGAGTTTTCAGTGGTACAGATATATTGTGAAAGGCTCATGTTAACTAAGCTAATGATCAATTAAACAAATTTGAATGGTATGTTATATATGTGACATTGGATTGTCTAGGCAAGAATGCCTAAAACTCAATAGCTGAACCAGAGGCAGGAATGACATAGTGAATTTATCTTTGTGTTAATGCATTTAGTTCACAAATTTCCTGTGTATTTGTTTAGTCTCAAGGATATTCAATGCAATTCCCAGACTGATACATGAATTACTGTAAAAATGTTTAGGCAGTGTCATGCTTTATGAACCAGACCCCTGGGCTGTTCAGTATGGGTTAAACCAAGGACAGACTGTTTTTCATGACAAAGATATTAAGCTATCTATATGAACCTCTGACCATCAAATTACTCACTGTTTGTCATACCATTTTTAATTTACATGGTGCAAGGGGCTTAAATGTCAGCATCTCTGTTATAACTTAGACTCCAGTGTCTTTAATTAATGTTTCATGTTCATGTTATGGTTATTTAGAATTTGCTGAAAACCCAAGAGTCATAAATTTCTTTTACAGGTCTTTGTGGTATGAACTTTAACAAAACAGCTATAAAGAGGTAATAGGAATGAACAGTACATCACATAAAGAAGAGCAAAGAAGGAAGAAAGGTGGGAATAAACTCCAGATAGATTAAAAATTTTTTGATTGGCATTTGTGATCATTTTGTTACATCTTCAGAAGCAGGAAGACAGAAAGTAAATAAGAAAATTGTGCATAAAATTTTTCATAGTTTATTGATGTTGAATTTACTTTTTTTTAATCTGCACTGGTATTAATTTAATATTTCTTACAAATATTTAACTAACTGAAGCTGAAAGCATTCCATCTACTTGCATAAAATATTCCTGTCTTAGCTAACCTCATGTTCTTGATGAGTGCCTGGACTCCATTAGATGGTCATAGACCCATTGGTATGAATTTGGTCTTGCAGCTATGCAGTTCAAGATGATGGTAAGAATGGGAAAATTCTCTCTGCTGGTTTTCATCCATGAACGTGTAGGCACATTGCAGAGCTAGAATAAACTCAGGAATCTGAGAAAGCTGATAAAGCAATATGAATGGTAGTAAAGAACTCCCTTAGCTTCCAAATACTTCCCCCTTAGGTGAACAGTGACATAGCTAACGAGCCTCTGCTCTTCTTGGTTATTCAGCTCACATCTTATTTTATTCTGGATCACACTGGTAATCAGTAAACTTTAAGTGGGATATTGTAGTCAGGAATAAGTTTATGTCTAACATGTAGGAAAATATAAATGGACTTTAGAATATGAAACAGTTGCTATGAACAATGTATGTTGAGTAAATTGAAAAACACTACAGTATGACTCAGAAATGTAATATCAAATATCTAAGGGATTGGAATTGAGGCTGATATATTTTCACATCAGGGAGGAAGATGCTTTTTTGTCAAGTTTTGTTCTAACACAGAAAGCAGACATGGAATTGTATTTGCAAAAAAATGCAGAGGCTTGCGTCTCCAATTGAATAGTAAGGTGTATTAAGTCTCACAATGAATGTATTCACATGTATGTATTAATACAGAAATATAACAGGAATAAGTTGTGTTATGTCAAAATCATATATGACTTTAAAAGTCTCTATGTTGCCTTAAGAATAAAGATGAAGAAATGTTGTGCTACCCCAGGTTAACCTGCTTTGATAAACTTTGGTGGAAGGAGTTGAAATAGAAGAACAGACTGAGCAAAAGTAAAAAGTTATCCTGCCTATACAGAGCCATTATCTATCAACATAATTGTGATTTCTCAGTGTCTTCAAGAGCACTCAGAATACACAAATCCATCTGAAGAATGAGCAGCACTGCCCTGTTCCCACCACCTCTGTTCATCTGCTCAAAGGTTCAGAAACAATCTATAGCTTAATACGTTGCATGCTTAACTGCAAATACAGATATGTGTGAAATATTACAGTTGTATAAAGAGGGCCTCTTGTGGCTATTATTCTGAAATTAAACATTTTTCTCATAATCGAAATTATTCAGTCTAGTATGATGAAACACCACAGTCAAGAAAACTCTCCGAGCTCATGAGTTGTTCTACAGAAAAGTGACAAGCAGAAATATGAATTCAGAAGGAGACTGAATGACTTCTCACTCTCTTTAGGTCCAGGAAACACCTGATTGTTTGCATTGCAGGTTTGACCTGGATTGGATACTGAGTTCTGACTAGGTGAATGAATTACAGGCTGTATCCAAATCCATATAATTGCCATTTTCAAATCCATACACATTCAGATATTGTTTTCATTTTACTCTGAGACTGCCACCACAAGTTATACAGCTTGAAGTACTGCAGGTCTACTAAGATTTTGGGAAATCTTTCTTATTTTCTGGCTCAAATGATGTGGATACCTTTCTTTCATCATTCATGTAAATACTTTGGTCAAGCCTGAGTCAGTGACAAATGGAATCCTCCAGTCATCTTTTCCCTATTTCTAGTCTACTGCAAAAGCATTCAACTTTCCTTCTGTTGACTTGCCTGCCAACAGTTTCCACTAACTTCCCATCTCCTCCACTCAACCTGACAAAACCTGGAGTATTTCCTGTTAATCATATTCCTTCACTCAACAAACCTAAAATACTCTCCAGACTGCTCTGGATAAAGAGACAGTCATGAACAGTAATGAACAAATTCCAAAGGGCTGGAGTATTCATTGGTAAGAACGGTCACTTGGCAGCGGGACTCACTGCCTGGTCAAAATTTGGGGAGTGGGGGAAGAAGGGAGAAACAAGAAAAAACTAAATCAGGAGAGTGGCTGGGGGTGGGGGAGAAGCTGCCATTTAAAATCAAAAGAAAACCCCATTCCCTCCCAACAACTGAAATTCCAATCTTGATATAAGTAGAAGAGGGGGGGAAAAAAGAAGAAAAATAAAAGAAGAATAAAGGATTTCTTTTATTCTCTTCAGAATACTTCAGTACCAAAGCATTTTCAGAGACTGCTACCATTCCTCAAGGGATTGAAAATGCCTTCTGTCATCATTCCCATCCATTGAAATGTACATTAGATACTACAGAGAGAAAACTGGGGCAAGGCAGAAATGAAACAAAACAAAACCAAAGCATAGCCCATCAAAGAAAAGACTCGTATTTTTCTGGAGTTCAAAGGAATGGTGTGTCCCTAAAACAAACCTATTTTCTCTCCCTTCATACACCACACACACACACACACTCACTTGAACACACACACATATAGAGGCTTCTGCTCTCGTTGTAGGCATCCACTTTCTGAATAACCATTTCTGTAAGTAAACAAGCTGCTCCGACTGCAGCATAAAATGAGCTTAATAACAACTGAGATCAAAATGAGCCAAGATAGTAGGGGATAATAGTGGGGGATCATTCCTAAGACTGTTTGCCCCTGAAGGGAGAATTATTATTATGACCTTGTACCACCGAGCGGGCATGTGCTCCTAGCTGGATCAAATATAGGCCTTGGCAAAGCTCTCTGCCTGGGAATGTGGTTGCAGTATCTAGTTTTTAACACTACTGGAAGTGTTGCTACAGGCACTGAGGCACAGGAGCCAAATACAGGGGAAGGGAAATAATGAAAAATGCTGATTAGGAGCTCAGAGAAAGGAATGGAACATTTGTGCTCAACAATAAAATGTAATGCTCTGTTAATCTGTTTCTTGGCTGTCTGTACTCCATAGGATTTTTAACATACTTTTTGTATATTACTATATAGGTTATTTAATACACTTTTACTCTATGGGATATTTAATATCCTCCTTTATTCCCTCTTAAGCTACCTATGTATACCCTTCTCAAAAAGCCCACAGTCTTTTTTAATGCAGCTTGATTGAGTCTAGTGTGCACTCACGCTCTAGGAAATATAAAACAAACTCCCCTGCTGACTGCTTGAGAGAACAGATATTAATTAGCACTGTTAGATATGCTATAGACTGAAGAAAATATTTCCTTCCATGAGAGCTTCCTTTTACTTCATCCACTGTAATATGGTTTACCCTTTTCCCACTGATTGATGATAGTTCACACCTATGCTGTATTCTCAGTGATATCCAATACACTGTCAAGACAAACAAACAAAGACAAAGCTTTCTGATTTCAAACACCATGTCTTTAGCCAACTGTGACATTGGGACATTGTTTCTCATTCCAAGATTTTTGATACTTAAAAAATAGAACTATATTGACATGAAAAGTTGCCAAATCTACAGTTGTTTAACTGTACAGGAGTCTCTTGAAGTTGAGCACCCTCTTTTTAATCAAAAGTAAAATGCACTTGCATACCATAGTACCATTACCATAGAACCACAGAATCCCAGAATGGGTTGGGTTCAGCTGGATTGGATTAGAAAGGTCCCTAAAAATCATCTAGTTCTAGCCCCCCCTTCCACTAGACCAGCTTGCCCCAAGTCCCATCCAAACTGACCTTGAATGCTTCCAGGGATGCTTCCAGCCACAGCTTTTCTAGGTAACTTGTGACAGTGTTTTACCACCCTTATCGTAAAAAATTTCTTCCTAATATCTGATCTAATCCTGCCCTCTCTCAGATTTAAGCCATCCCTGCTTCTCCTACCACTACACGTCCATGCCCAAAGTCCCCCTCCAGCTCTCTCAGAGCCTTTTTAGCTACTGCAAGGGCCTGTAAGGTCTCCCCAGAACCTTCTCTTCTCCAGGCTGAACATCCCAACTCTCTCAGTCTGTCTCCATAGCAGAGGTGCCTCTGAGCATCTTCGTGGCCTCCTCTGGACTCACTTCAGCAGTTCCACAACCTTCTTATGTTGGGGCCCCAAGAGCTGGATGCAGCATCTGCAGATGAGGTGTCACAAGAGCAAAGGCAAAGTAGAGGGGAGAATCAGCTCCCATGTCCTGGAAAACTTTGAGCTGTGACAGAGTAAACTTGGTGTCTGTAAGCTTGTCTTTCTTGCAGCATATTTAGCTCACTGGCCTTCTGTGATCAGACTCCTAACAATTATTCTATAAAAATCCAGTGTTAAAAATAAACGCTGAGGTTTTTCCCCCCAAACTCATCTCAAGCTAAAGTAGAACGATAGCATAGTTGCCAACAAAACAACTGATATTCACCCAAGCTGGGCATCTGCCCAGAAATTATAGACAACTAGAGTATTTTTACTTATTTTACATTAATATACACCCCCCCCCCAACATACACAAGCCCATATAAGATGAAAAGGCAACACAGCATGGTGTTGGGAAACATAAACTCTCATTAAAGTAAATGGACAAAGTTTTTACTGCAGCTTTAGGAAAAATATTCATTCAGTCCAAGGTTAGTTTTCAGTAAACAGGGAAAAACTAGTGAGAACAGATGGTTTTATCCTTATCTATGTTATTAGGAATGGAAGAAACTTCACATCTTGCTCAATAGTGTTTCATATTAAACTAGGCAATCTTGGAAAATAAAGTTAGAAGTGTATTTTGCAAGAGTTTTAGGTAAAATTCTCCTGATTTTTCTTCTACTCTATATGTTTTAGTATAACCTGCTGAACTTAATGGGACCACAGATCCTTTAACATGCAGACCTATGTGAATTTCTCCTAATTCTCCTGAGCTGAGAATGTGGTCAAGTGGCATTGCACACCTGCATAAGTCATATGGAAAAAAATTATTCTGTTAAATTATACCAGAATCATACCTGTGGCATCAAAAAATAGGTAAGGGCAAAACAGAGGAAGCAGGTGGGGGAAGAAGAACCTGGGAATGTGCAGAAAGAAAGAAACCTCATTCATTGTTCTGAGCAGATGCATGCGTGTGGGAACTGAAATAATACCCTGTTTAGCTAATCTGGCCTTGGAAACATGCAGCGCCGTAGATTAGGCATGAAGGCAGAGCCTGATGCTTTTCCAGAGGAACAGGATGGTTTTTAGCTGTTCAGCATGCACAGGGCCTTACTGGGAACACTTAAAACCTTTTCCTCCTCAAATGCTTACCCAGCCTCCCTTCACACCCACCTTGATCGGTGAGGGGAGAGAGGGGAAGGGACAGAGGGGAACGGGATGCCATGGGATGTCACTACGAGGTGGTACTGATCTAGTCTCCCTGCTCAGAGATCTTGATTTGATTTAGGGTAGCAGTTGTTAAGAGCAGAAGGAGCTGCTGGCACGTGTGGCAGCCCTCTCAGCCAGCCACACTTTCCAACTGTCCTGAATATTTAAAAAAAAGAAAAAAAAAGTAAAAAAAAATTGGGGCGGGGGAAGAGAGACTGAGAGAGAGAGAAAGAGAGACTCAAAGAACAAGCCTACTGAAGAACAGTGGCTGCAGCTCACTCGGAGGAATTCTATTAAATGAACTCATCCGTCATCTTGCCTTTTATTGATGAGTGGCATTGCTTGGCGGCAAGTGACATGGCAGAACAAATAGCATCGGAGACCTGGCTTCCTCTTCCACTGCACACAGAGACACACAGGCCCCAAAACAATGAGTCATTACTTATTACATCCATTATTAACTCAGCTCAGGCTCATTAGGCATGGAAATTGAGGAGGAAAAAGGGAAAAAAAAAAAAAAAAAAGAAGACCAAACCAGGAGCTAAGTAGCATCAAGTACCCACAGATCCAGGGAAAGGGTGTGGTAGGAGGTGGAGAGAGATGGGCAGTTAAAATCTGCTGCTCAACATTTGTGACATTGTCAAATCCTGAGGGTCATGGGTAGTTGATCATATGTTTTCCTTTTTCTGACATGATTGCATTGAGGACTGTGCTTTAAAGCAACAAGGCCAAAGGAACAGCAATATAAGAACTACATCATTAACTACTACAAGACCTTCAGAATAAAGTTTATCAAGAATGATATGGTTTTATTAGAGGAATCTCAGGTGGACACAAAAAATGACAAATAATGCTACTAGAATAACCAAGTCAAATGCAAACATTTTTTTAGTGAGGGGAGTGAAATTGAATTCCTGTCTGTCTTCCTGCCTGTGGCCTTGGATTACTTTCAGTGAAAGTTGGTTTTCTAAGAGTTAGATGCCTAGCCTAAAAATGTGCCTTGTCCAAATTTCCTTTACAATCAAGGTAGAACAATACCTGCTGGATGACTTGTCCAATACTAAAAATAAAAATTAAAAAAAAGTTTAAAACAGTTTAAATTAACTGCTATGTTGATGTTAGTATCTCTCAAGGAAACCTAGATGCCAGTTTTGATGGCTCAAACAATTTGTAGAGACCTTAAATTAAATTGAGTTAGACTGTAGCTATCTTAGCTCATGACTTACTATAATAGCAACTGCTTTCTGGATCTGAATGAAAACAAGATTTCTTGTTGCTTCCTTGGCTTCTCATGTCTAGAAAATTTCCTAAACTGTGTTCATTAGCATACAAAAAAAATCAAACAAACAAACAAATGAAAAACAAACAAAACAAACAAAAAACCAAAACCAAACCAAAACAAAACAAAAAAACCAAACAAACAAACAAAAAAAACCAACCCAAAAAAAAAACCCACCACAAAAAACCAACCAGTTTAGGGAAAAAAATAACAACAGCCAATGGACCATGGAGAAAATACAGGTAGAAGTAAAATGGGATTGAGTGGGTCTGCAAAAAAACCAAGAGGTGTGTGGACCCACTCAAATAAAATGAGACAACAACAGTGAAGCAATTCCAGTAAAAGTAAGGCTGTCTGAATTGGTTTAGTCAACTGTTCAGTTAAAGGGAAAATTATTCCAAGTGTCTGCACCAGGTTCAATCCGATTCAAGTTTCCAACTTACTCAATAAGTTTTATTAACTCTTCTTGGCTAGATTTCACCTTTTCTCTATCAATGCCCCTTCGCTTAAGGATGAGATAAAAGAAAAGAGATTACTGAAGTATTGAGAAAGACTGTTGATATTCCAAGGATTAGCCAAAGCCAGGGGAGAAGTCTTGAAAATTCTCGAGGGAGTCCTGTCAGCCTGTGAAGAAAATGGACACTGATTGCAGTCCAGGTGGTCCTCACCTCCAAGCACAGACTTACAGGTGGATTTCAAAACTTCTGTTGTACTTCCTAAAACTGTTTACCACAAGGTAGTAATTAATATTTGCATTGTGAATGCAACTAAAGGAAATTAAATTAGTTCTTAGATCAAGTAGCTATATTTTCAATACAATTAACAGAAATGGCTAATTGCACAAATTTCCGAAGCCAGGTATTTCCAAACTGGTTGAATTCTTTTGTGGCACCAAAAAGACTTGCTATATGTTACCTCTTGTAACTCCTGGCTTACACCTGCTATAACAGGAGGTGGATAGCTTAAGAACTCGCACATTTATCTCCTCCAGAGGTTTGCTGGGAACAGGCAGTAGTGGGGAGTAGAGTAAGATTCCTTCCAAGTTCAACTTGGCAAGAACATGTGTATTAAAGGCTGTTCTTCTGCTAATTAATTCTGAGAAGAAGCACAGAAGAAAGCTGTGGTGCCTCTGACAGCTGCCCTAAATATCTTAGTGTCAAGGTTGGTTAGCTCATGCCACTGATCAGATTCTTTCAGCTCAGATGAATAAGTTGCAGTCATTTTTTGCAAGAGTTAACAGAACTGGGAAAATAAAAAGGAAATGGATCCTCCTCAAAATGGGAATTCAGCTGATGTTTCCCTGTATTTTTTCTATCACTCTGTAGATGCATTTTACAAGTTCATAGGGTTATTTTAAAAGCTTATTTCATTAAACGGAATGGAAAACATCTCACCCGTTTTCATCTCTTTTTCTCCCCATTTCAATGTTTTCTGCTCTCTGTGAAAAATAAGTCAAATAATGGAAAGTATGAGAAATCAAATTTTCAGGGAAACGAGATAAATCTTTATTAGTCCTGTTGCATTGTGATGGATTTCATTCACACATGCAACAAATAAATGATTCTTATATCAATAAATATTTTAAATAACTATCTGTAATATATCTATGTGCTATAAAATAAATTTTACTTTTAATCTCAGACAGCACCATTTCTTAAAACTATTCTTTCAGAGGAGAGATAAGGAGGAAATGGCATTAATTGCACCAGATGATACCTACATGTCACTGTGGTGACATGTGGTCAAATGTCCACATTTATTCTACCCTTTGAGGTTCAGAAAGGAAAACACACGGGGTTTTGAGTCTGTGGTAGCCGTAACAGTAGATGAAACCATCTGTAGTGTTTTGCCAGTGATTCAGAATGTGTTAAAAAGCAAGAAAAAAAATAGATACATTCACATGGTTTATTTTTCTCCAATTAATTCTGAGGCATCTGCTTTGAACATTAAGAAGCATTCTCTTTGTAAATATATAACCATTAAAAAGAAAAATCATGGATAGTCTTGGCAAGTTATCTACCTTCCCAAAATCTATGAGGCTTGCATGAGTTCATTTAGAAGCTCAGGAGCTTCAGATCTCTTCAAGTGAACGAGTTTCTGTGGATGCTCAGGCAATATCTCTAACACTCCTCTCATTTGCCACCTCTGGAACCTACTGTGGGAAATCATTGCTCATAACTTGCAGCACCACAGCACAATCCATGGGAGCTTTACATGGTTGCTGTGGATGATCATCCTCTCTGGTTCAGAGCACTTTGTCTCTGAGGACAGTCTTGCAATGAGCTTTAATTATTCATCAGCTTTCACTTCAGCTGAGCCCATTCCAGGGCTAGGCCTAGGGGTGGGAATTATTTCACCTTGTGTGAAGTGTCTGTAAAGTAGAAATGTAAGGGAGTCCGTACTTCAGTCTCTCTTTCCATTAATAAAGAGAAATAGGAACATTTAGGGCACAATTCAATGACCTATTTTTTGACTTGCACCTTAGGATTAGATGAATTGTGCCTTAAACGTGCTTGATTCTCCATCGATTACAGAGACTCAAGTGACTGCCTCAGATGTCAACAGCTACATTTGGGCAGATGAATCTCACCCAGGAGGTTTACATTTTATTTAATGACTTTGCATTAAGGCTCCAGAGACAAGGCACACAAGAAAGCGCAGTCAAAGAAAGATCATCTCCCCCTGCTTGTGGTACAGTGATATTTTGTGCTAATGTTTTGCAACTGTTGTTCATCGCTTGCTTCTTTGCAGTGTCTGCAGTAGCAGGGAGGCTGGAGGTGTCGCATCAGCCTGTCTCAATTCCATCCACAGCTGCCATAGCGGGAGAAATCCTAATTTGGTACAATATGCCAGTTGCTGAGGTTAGCTCAGCAGCAGCAGCAACTAAAAGACAGATGTAAAATCAGTAGCTGATGATTTTACATCAGAGAAGTGAGTGTAAAATCAATGAGAAGTTTTAAAATGGGGAATGGCTTAAATTTAACAAGGGAAATTAAGTCAATGTTTATTTTGGCGAATGGAAAGGTTTTCCCTCTTCCAGACTATGATTAGCAGAGTGCTAGAAACCACGGACATTTTAGTAGAAGCTTGTGCTAAGCACAGTTTGATGTCAAAAAACAGACTCTACATCTCTCTGATCTCACTGATTTGGTCTCGAATATTATAGGCTGAACAAAATATGTAATAGAGTTGAAAATGGTGTTGCATTATGGAAGGCAATGGATGTAAATGGAGAACACAGAAGTATTTTCAAAGAGAAAGAATGTTCTTTCCCTAAATTTTAATTTTCCTTCATTTAAATATATCTTGATTTGTAAAAAAATGCCTTTTTTTCCTCAAAATTTTTGGTTTTTTTCTTTCCCCTCTTCTTTTTTTTTTCTCTTTCACTGAGTCCTTCTTCCTGGGGTTGGGGAAGGGATTAGGGGTAAGGAAGAAAGAAAAAAAAAGGTAGGAAAAAAAAGGAGAAAAAACAGTAAGGAAGACTACCCATTAAACAAAAGACCTCATACAAAATACTGCATCACACTTTCATTTTCTTTTTCTTCTTTTTCTCAACTTTGTTTGAAAAAAATACGAGTGAAAATTGAAATAAGCCGGCTTTTAATGGAAAGGATTTTGAACTTGAACTTCTGTTAGCTCTATTGTTGCTCAGTAAAGGTTAAGCAAGCTAAACTTTAATCGTATATTCCCCAGGAAATTTCAATGAAACATTCATGTTCATACAGAAAGAACCTTGAAATTTTTGGATATAAAATATTTCAACATATATCTCTAAGTTAACGAGTACTTAAGTGTTTTGGTGTATAGGCAGCCCTTCAAAGCATTTATGCTGAAACTTCTGTTATATAAAATATTCCTCGATGAACCCCATCCCAGAGATTTATGTATGCCTGCATATCAGTCTCCTTTCTAAGATGTGTGATCAGATGTGAGCTGGTAGATTACAGCTTAGGTGTTTGCAATGCTGTGACATTTTCTTGTATCAGCTCATCTCTTTCCCCATTCCGTAGAAGTGTAATTTGCAAAGGTTTCTTCATTTCTCATGTGTTTTAACACTGCCCTTCAACAGAAAACAAATATTATATAAATATATACACCTCTATAGATGTATAAATACATATGCAGCCCAGCTGGCAGTGTGGAATCTACCTGCACTGTTGATATTAGAAGCTAGTGAGTTTTAAGAGTTATGATTCATTTTGCATATACTTGGTTAATATTTTTCAACACTTACTTTTATGGGAAAATGCTACCTGTTTTTTCACCCTGTACTATTTGACAGTAAGTTTCAACTCACAGTAATTTAGAATGAGATGACTAAACTAAGTTAAACTGTTTTTACTCTGTTAATAGCCATGCTAGATAAATACTGAGGTGTGGACAAAAATTTGCCAGACGTTCTAAAAGGTGCTTGGCTTTGGATGGGATAAATCATTTTCTGGAAATATCTGTTTAAGTATTTCTCCTTTGTCCATCTGTCTATGTGTCCACTTCTGTCTTCATTCTCCCCCAGCTAAGCACATGACTAATTTCTAGACAGCAAAGGATGGGAGATTAGTCCCTCCATTTACACAGATCCAGTATTTTCTGGTGCTTGGAAAAGGGAATGGTAGTGATTTCTTACCAGTGAGTTTCTGGTAAAGTTAGGACCCGTATCAGTATCCATTTCAAATGTACAGTATAAAAATAAGTATTCTGGAATTCTTCCAGATAAGAATTACTAAGTTTCAAATACTGGAGCTTTAGAATTCTACAGGGAATCTGCAATAGTGGATGAGCTCTACACCATAATATTGAGACTGTGCATGAGATATAATATTTTGAGACAGCAGGAATATTAAGAAGAAGAATTCTTAAGCAGAGGTTTTTAACTAATTTCATATATCTAAAATATTAAAAGGAGAATACGACAAGTTATATATATCATGCTATACAAAAAAGAGGAGAAATAATATGTTACAAATACAAGATTATTTTCAAACCCTTATAGCCTTTCAAAACCTACAGTATGATGAAGCACCCAAATGAACCTGCATGACATAGTGTAATGTATTTATTCAAGGTCTTCTTTTTATTAGATCCTTCATATATAGTCATGTAAAGCACATACAGTGTCTGGTGTGTATTATCAATCCATTTGTTCCCCATCTAGATTTACATTTCCTCCCCAGAAAAAAAATAAGATCATGTCCCTAAAAGATTATTTTAAGATTCAGATTTTGGATGCGAGCTTTTAATTGCTATGACAGCAATGTGTTTACTGTGTCTAAAGATATGCAACCTGCTTTATAAGTAACTCGATAGTCTAATATGTGTTTGTTTGTGATCTTTTTCTGTTAGGGGCTGATCCAGAGCTCTTTGAAGTCCGTGGAAATTTTTTCATTGACTTCAAAGGACTTTTGGCTCAGACCCTTATCCTTAAACACTGAATAGATTAACAACTGATTTATGAATAGTTTGCAATGCCAAAAGGAAGAGGGAAAATCCAGCATTTACAAAATTATGTATCTGGCAAACACTATTTAACCATCTTCTATTGATATGTGTATTAATATTAAACTAGAAGCACAATGGCATATGTACACTGTTGGGCTGACAGAACAGGGTGGGAGAAAATAAGTGCTCCATATATGGAAATATTTAATGATATCCTTGTATTTTACACAGAGCTTCACCAAAGCCTATTCCAAGAGTGAGGCCACTGGAGTATTCAAGGATGCACAACCATTTCCTAGGCAGAAGTTCTTTCCCAGATGTTCAGTTTGACCCGGGGCAACTCAATCAAAGTCTGTAAGGTTTCCAACATTTCTAGTGGGGATTTATTTTTAAAAATGTGGCATATGGATTTTTCTGGCAATAATGAAATATAGCTGTGCACACTCCATTAAATAAAATGAGACTGTAATCCTTAAAACTGTGTGAGTAACTGGAATTGGAAAGTTGGGAGCTGGGAAAAAGAGAAAATGTTGAGGATGAAGAAAGTGAAGAGCTTCAGGAAGGACATTTGAAGAGGTGACCCAGGGAGGATATGGAATGAACCATATGGAATACATGAATACAAAAGACATATAGCCATCCTGAAAGGATGGATTGATATAGCATTGTAAAATAAGCTCAGGAGAAAAAATCAGATCAAAAGATGGAGAGTGAGTTAATGGAACTGTTTCAATAAGTAGATTGGTTTTTTTTAATACTTGCTGTGGAATTCTCTCTGTATCTCAACCTCTTGCTGCTTAAAAGCATAAAAATGCTGCTTTGGGTAATTAACTGACTTGATTTGCACTACAGCAGTTTTGAGACTTTCAAAGCAGGATGAGAGGCTTAAGAATCTCTATTCCCATAAATTCAGTTCCAGTTTCAAAGAACTTAAAACACTAATAGGCAAAGCAGACAGAAAAATAACTCCATACAGTATTTGTGGGACCTGTGGTCTGACCTTTTAGTTTGTGAAGCCTTTTACCCCAGCACAAACTGGAAATGTTAGGATTGAGTAGAAATATTTTCCCTACTTTGCTCCAGGATGCCTGATCACAAAATGAGTAATACTATACAGAATCACCTTTATTATTTGAGACTTCTGAAGCTCAGCAGAGCCATCTTTTCCAGGTGCATGTCCCTCTGCCTCATTCTCTTTATTCTTCCAGAAAATGTCCCTAAGAACTCTTCTCCCCTCCCTACTTATTTTAAGCTTCAAAATAGTTTTTAGCACCTTTTTTGTGTATTAGAACAGTATTTCTCCTTACACTGTGTTCCATTTAAGCTTACATTTAGGAGTTATTTCTACAGTGACCTCTGCGAGAGCATCATGACCTGCTCCTTTGTGAACAAATGACCATGAACCTGCAGTGTCTGTGTGCAGCTACACTGCTGTCTGGGTACATGGTAAAGAAGCTATTCTCCCTCCACTTAACAGATATGAACATTACTGAGTCCAGTTGGCGGTTAGTAAATAACAAATAACAACAACAACAACAAAAATAATGATAATAATTATAATCTACTGTCTAACCACAGCAGGAGGGAGTCTATTATGCCACCAAAATTGTTTGCTAAACGTGAGCTGTTCTACAGAGTGTCTCAAGCAGCCGCTGCTGAGGTCTTGTCATACTGAGGTCTTACCATACAGAAACGCTAAGCTGGCCAAAACTTCCTGGTGCAGAGATATCAATTTCCCTCCCTTTTGGCTGCTGAGTTCACTCTGTAGACAGACAGCGTTGTTGTCAGCTCTGTGTCTGTGATGGACAAAAGAACTCAGCAACGATGCACCAGAGCAGTGCATTGCTTTTTACATGAGCAGTGGGTTTGCACTGTCAGTGACAGTGGCAGTAGAGTTGGTAGGTTTGCTAGGAAACAGATGATTCTGAAGCCATTAAGAATATGAAGGGCAATTAATGTTGTCTTCTCCATTGCCTGTAAGATTCAAGCGCAGAGAACTATGGCTATACTTTCCTCTGTTCTTTCTTTAGTCTAAAGAGATATTGTGTAAAGGATCAGAGATGTGTAATGAGGTAGGTGTTTGAGAAACTTTGTTCAGTGGAAAAGAGCAGAGCCAGTAAGGCTCACACCTGTAAAAACCTAGACTGGAAAACTGAACTTTAGTCACAGTTTAAGCACTTAACTCCATCATAATGTCTCACAAAACCCTATCCTACCTGCTGAGGCAACGCGGTATTCATAGGCATTTGCAGGTTTTTTGCCACAAGACTTAGAGAGCTCCTTAAAACTCCATCACTGCATACAGCCAAAGCCATTGTCTTGACATGGGCAAGCAGCCCATCAGCTGTTTTCACCTCAGTCTGCTTACGTGACAGTGCTGGATTTTGTGCAAATGACAGCCTCTCCTGCTCTGAAGCTCAGTGGGATAGTATGTAGCACTGATAAAAGCAGCCAGGTTTTACTTTTTTAATTTACACTCACGTCTCTCCTCTGTGTCAGACAGCTCCAACAACTCAAGTGAATGATTTAACTGCTAGCTTTATATAATTCTTCTTTACTGTCTTTATGACCCCTGAATTAACCAAATTTTGCATTCCCTTTTCTTTTTGTTGTTTAGGAAAAGACAAACAAGATAGAAGAAGCTGAAGTACGGTGTAGATGGGCATCCACCAAAGTATATGTTCTTATTCTGTTGCAGCTGTCATATAACTTGTATTTCTCTCCCAAGTGTGAGAGACTTTTTCCTTACTACTAAAAGATCATATACAAGCACTTACTATCAGGTATATTGTAAAGTCAAACTCTACATTATTTAACGATAATGATTTGTATTATTAAACATTATATACACATAAAAAGATGCAAGATGAAACATCTCAGTATAAAAATAGAGTTAATAAGGCCTAGATTGGCATAGAAAAGTTGTTTGGAAGAAATACTCAGGAGACAGCTTCACTCATAGAGTCATAGGACGGTTTGGGTTGGAAGGGACCTTAAAGACCATCTCATTCCACCCCCCTGCCGTGGGCAGGGACACCTTCCATTATCCCAGGTTGCTCCAACCTGCATCCAACCTGGCCTTGAACACTTCTAGGAATGGAGCATCCACAGCTTCTCTGGGCGACCTAAGGCTGTATCTCACCATCCTCACAGTCAAGAATTACTTCATGATTTCTAATCTAATACTATCCTCCTTCAGTTTGAAGCCATTCCCCCCTGTCCTATCACTACATGCCCTTTAATGATTCCATCTCCAGCTCTCTTATAGCCCCTTTAGGTATTGGAAAGTGCTATAAGGTTCCCCTGGAGCTTTCTCTCTTCCAGGCTGAGCAACCCCAACTCTCTCAGGAGAGGTGTTCCAGCACTGTGATCAAATTAGTGGCCTCCTCTAGACTCGTTCCAGCAAGTCCATGCTTTTCTTGTATTAGAAACCCTAGAGTTTGATGCAGCACTGCAGGTGGGGGTCTCATAAGAGCAGAGTAAATGGGAAGAGTCACTTCCCTGATCTGCTGGACATCTGCTGGTTATCTTTGAGGGGTACCTCCTTGGCCTTGGCCTTGCTCTAAGGACTGCAGCCCAACGGGTCACTGTGACTAGGCTGGGCTTTGGGCTTGGCTCTGTCACCCAGATGTGAAGGCTGTTGTTCTCTTTTTCCTACCCAGTACACTGGCACAGTTCTCAGTGTTAGTTTTAGAGTTCTGGCTTCTAAATCATGTTCTCAGTATTAATTTCCTGAAAAATAATTTTTCATCAAGTGATTTACAGACTGAAAATGATCCTCTGAGAGAGTGATGGGAAAGCATGAATGGAAAGACAAGTAAAGCCTGGTATTCCCAAAGGAGTTTGTAGGGAAAGTGGAAATGTGAAAGTTAACTTGCTGTGATAAATTGTACTCACAACTAGGAAGCTGTGGAGAGCTCAGTGGCCCAGTCTAAGCTGGAACTTGCCCATATGTAATTTTTTTTTTCTGTTTTCCTATTTATCTTTAAGTTCACAGGAAGTCAGAACCCGCAGCTTACAGCACAAAGTAACCAGATGTGGGCCACATGACAGGCTTCTACTTAACAGCAGTAACAGGTTAAAATAAATAACTGTCATCCTTAACCACACACACTTGCAAATCCCAAGAATGCTTTGGTTTGACATATATAGCTAAATCTTATGGTGAAAATTATATTGTCTGCTTAATGCACTTTGCTGTTCCCAGGAATTTACACTTTGAGTTTAAATGTGTTTAATCATAGTTCATAAGCATTACTTTTTCTTTCTTTCTTTCTTTCTCTTTCTTTCTGTTCCTTTTTGTCTTTCTTTCTTTCTTTCTTTCTTTCTTTCTTTCTTTATCTAATCCAGTGATCTTTGAGAAACTGGGATCTTTTTTTGATTTAATTAAGAGGAATCATATATTTTCTTTTTGTGGTATTTCCCTTTCAGCTCAGTTTTACTAAGTCATAAACTTAACTGCATTAGATCTAGTGATATGCAAATGAGTCCTTTAAAAATCCACCCCCTAAGCTCCAGAGACATGTGGGGTGTAATACCCACAGAAATCAGAGCCTCTGGGGTTCATCTGTTGTTAGTCCTGTCAGAAGTGACATCCTTGAATACACACGGATGTCTTCTCCCCCTCTCCCCTCCTTTAAAGTACTTATTTGCAGATTGTAGCATTTTGAGTCTTTGAAGTGGCACCTACAACTAAACTGCCACCCACACTTTCCTCTATTTAGGTCAGAGTGACTTCAAACTAGAAAGAGAAAAAGCCACACGCGCACAGACACACATGCACGCACTCGCACAAACAAAATTGATGCAGAGAAAATCAAATAATGAGGTGCAGCCACCCAAGGCTGGTGTGAAAATCAACATATGGGGAATTATTGCGAGTGTTGGGCTCGGCTTCAAATGGGCTTGTTTTGCCTGGAACCCTGAGATGAGCTGAAAAAGGCAGAGTCGGTTGCTTCGCTAATCACTGAGCTACCTGCAGAGAAACAGGCAACCATAAAAGGAAACAAAACAATAGAGAAATAGATACAGGGGGAGCTTCTGCTGAATGGCATAGGATGGACTCAATGGCACAGGATGGAATCACCTCTGAGAGGTCTCCTAAAACTGCTGGTTAAAAACACTTTCTGTGGCAGTCATTACAAAAGCCAGACCTTGGACTTTAGTCAGCCCTCTGTGTCTGAGACACCTGCACAGACAGTTTTCCAAAGCCATCAGGGTGAGGGGCAGGTGTGACTCCATTTCACTGGGTTGGCCACTGCCAAGTCCAAAGGTTTTGATGGATCTCTGCTCCAAGCACTGAAATAGCAGACAAAGCATGTTCAGGAGGATATTTCTCGTGGATTTGTACTCCAGAGACTTCAAAGGATGTCACTTCATAGGGGTTTTATGATGGGGTCTTAAGAAGGGGGGGGGAGTGGAACCCTAAAAAATAAAAGGAAAACATTTTTGGAAGAGTAAAAATACATCTCAAGTCACTACCATAAATACATTACAGTATCACATCTACTTTCTAAGGGATGTAAAGCAATGTGACGCCCCTGCCCATGGCAGAGGGTTTGGAACTACATGATGTTTAAAGTCCCGTCTGAAACAAACCATTCTCTGATTCTGTGAGTCAGGAAAGGACACTGTCCAAAAAAGGATGTGGATTCAGTTCATAGAGTCTAATTTTTGGTTGATGACTGAGACTCAGAAGAGGAGACACCTGTAGAAGATGCTCTTCTCTCTCCTTGTACCTAGACAATCTTATTAGGGTTTTATATATTAAATTATATCATCTTGGAAAGGAAGAAAAAAATTCATTTAGTTTTACTGGTTTGATCCATACTTTCCTGGCTGTTAAACTAAAGGTATATAGGTGCATAAATTGAATAATGTGCATTAAAATGTCAGTCCACATACAGATTTGATATAATGTAATGACTAACATTGGTCATTTTCTGTTAGAAAACTTTCTCTTTAACAAAATTAAGAAATATGACAATATAAAGAGATGTTGGGATTCAGATTTCCTTTATTAACCAGGAAAAAAAAAAGTGTCATATATGTCTGCAAGCAAACATACAAAAAGCATGTCAGAGCTTACCAAAAGAACAAATTTCAAAAAAGTCAGAATTTCTAGGAGGAAATTTCTTTATCCTTATGGAGAAAACAGAGGATTTCAACCTAAACATGACAAGAGGGACCAGAAAATAAGGCAAAGTGAAATAAAGGCATTTAACTTAGAGCCATTAAAATCTGTTCTAACTCTTCTGAAAATTCATGTATGTTTGGTATCCAAATAGAAGTGTAATGCTAAAATACCATTGCAAGTCCAGACAGTATTTATCTAAAAGTAAATAGGTGAATTCCAAAAGGAACTGAAGGTTTGTCTACGTTAACGTTTCAATTCAGACTATGAGTGCACTTTTTCAGTGAATCATCTGGTGTTCCCTTTCCTGGTGTACTTAAACCTGATGATGGTTCTACTCAAACCTCTTCTAAAGGCCCCCAGTGCACTTCAGATGCCCAAAGTCTACAAGACCACAGTGAGGTTGTCCCCTGAAATGAAAATGATATGGAGATGCTTGTCCAGCGACTGATGTAGGTAAATACTTATAAATGAACAGGATCATACTCCTGAGAAACATGAGGTGGTAAAATGTGACTGTGCTTGTGTGCATGTGTGCCTGTGTGTATGTAATACAGTTATAACCATGCCAGCAAAGAAAATATTGCCAATACTGAGATGCTACAGAGATCGTAGTACCATATTGTATTGTGGTGAATATTTCTTTCTTTTTTTCCGCTGTAGTTTTATAACCTTCTTAAAACACATTATTGAGAGTGATTCCCATATCCCCCAGTAGTGATTAGTCAGTCATGAATGAGAAAGTTTCAAAAGAAACTGCGTTACACATACAATAAAATAATTTTTCATTTTTACAGCTGTAATAAAAACGGGGGGGGGGATGAAGTGAAAGGAAAACAAAAACCAGCCAAACTGAAAAAAAAATTAAATAAAACATTGAATGCTACTAAATGGAAAAATAAAAGACACAAGTAGCAATGGCAGGTCAGGATTCAGATAGAGCCTTCAAATCATACAGGAAATATGAAAAGCGTTAAGCATCAGTATTCAACCAGCAATATGCATAAAACAAAAAGATATTAATCCCAAGGTGATGCCCATCTTTCACTCAGAGGAAACTCAAGCTAACTAGAAAAGTCAAGCACTTATCATGAAAATTACTTGAAGGATTATAAGAACAACATCCCAGTCATTCTTAGAGAAGTAACACAAACTGTAAAATCCCTAATGCCAGTTATTTAGTGAGGTGTAGGTTTCATTTTCTCTCTCATCTTCTTCTTTTCTTCCAGCTTGACAAAGATAACTTGTCTAAACAATAGAAATACCTCCTGTGCTGCACCAGTTCAATCCAAAATCTATCAAGGTAATAATGTGGTTTGAAAAACCATCACAGAAGCTCATTGAAAATATTACTGAGCATACACCCCGGAGAGGCAATATGGCTTATAGTTCACATCAGGGAGATGAAAATCAAGTTAAAATACAGGCTAAGTGACATGCCCAGGGTCTCACCAGTATTTTGTGGCAGACCGAGGGTGTGAACCCAGGCTAATGTTCTGATCAGCACTTAACTATACAGACTTTGATTTAAATAGCTCAGTTACAACAGACATAGCTGTAAATCCTGAGCTTGAAGCCAGAAAAGGGAAGCTGAGAGAGGAAGTAATTTGCATATACGTAACTTTGTGAAAGATCTTGCAATTAAACATATAATTTCTAAGACTGAAAACATCATTTCGTTCACGAGACCATGCGTTCTGAGCAGCAGGGAACTGTTTTTGTTGACTTCTTTTTTTTTTTTTTTGCTGATGTTCTACTCCCGGATAAGTGCTATTCAGCAAGAATTTGGGTGACATTATCAATCTGGAATGTGCAGAAGTTTAATTTTGCCACACACTTAGCAGAAACTTACACAGTGGTAGATTATAGTAAGAAGCAGTTGAAAAAATCCAGTTTGTAAGGCACTTACGGCAATATCTGGAGTCACAGGTACTGAAGAGGTTTGAACCCAGAATAAGCTAAACAAGGAGCAAACAAGGGCTTGCAAAAGCAGACAGCAAACTATGTATCACCTCATTCTTTGAAAAGTCTTCAAAGTTGTTTTGTTTGTTTGTTTGTTTTCTTATTATCTTTTTTTTTCTTATTTTTTCTTTCTTTTCTTTTCTGTCATGTCCTTAAGTGCTCCTCAAATTTGCCTCTGGCTCAGCTACTACACAGGGGAGAACAACCTCTATTCCCTAAGCTTTGAAGTTGCAAATTCACAACACTCCTGTTCAACCACTTGAAGCCACATTTAAGCCTTAAATGGGCTTAAAACATAGTCTGTGCTGAGAATTTAGTCCGGGTAAGAAACAGTCAGCAACTCTAAAACTATCATTTTTGGATCAGAATATAAAACACATAAAATATTTGGTCACAGAAAAAGCAGAAGGCTTAAGTCCAGTAACCTAACTGACATAGAAGAAAAACCCTTTGTTGACTTTCCTTTCTTCTGATATGTTTCATAATTTATTCTAACATTTTCTGTTTATCAGTGTTCCTAACTACTGATTTTAAATCTGCCTTACCCAGTACTTTTTCCTCATCTAGTTGTTTCATTCAGGTTTTGATAGGCCATTCAGAGAGCAGTTTATATCATCTGATTTCTTCCCTGGGGAAAAAAGCTTTCACTCACTTCACTGCATATAAACAGCACAGAGAGAGGTGGCGAAACTGATTTAGACACGATGAAGGTAAAATATTACAGAACATTCCTACTTTCTTTACAATGCCAGATACAAAAAAATATTTGTACTCCACTGCAGTTGCTGCCTAAATCTTGTCTTCCTTCTGTCATATACATTAACATTTCTGAAATTAACTCTCATTCCATCATTTCCATGCTTGTTCCTACCCATTCTTTCACTCAATCACTTCTAAAACCTTCTGGGATTTACAGAACAGACAGACCAGGCACTTCAGAAAACACAACTAAAGGCAAGTATGTTGAAGAGAAGCCTCTTGGAATCCACAGTTTACCTATTTTTTGGGAGCAGGAGTTTTGATTTCCACATTTTTCCAGGAGGAACTTAAAAATTTCCTCTCAGTTACAGGTGTTTTTCATGCTGGAGATGAGTATGGGTGTATTCTCAATTACCTATATTAAAACTGTTCATTTTGCTTGTCATTACTAAAAGAAATTGTGTGAACATTACTCCAAAGGTTATTACTTGAGCATTTAGGTGAAGGCACAGAGTTCTAAATTGTGATGCTTTTACCTCCATTTAAAACTCACAATTCTAATAGGAGACAGGACCAGAGTGAAAAACATTTTTATGTCATATGAGTTCCTCATTACTAAGATACGGGTCTTCTTCCCTTCTTTGATGTTCCTTGTCCTCCCCATCTCCATTCCGCCTCCCACATCCCTTTACCACTGTCAGGGTGCCACAGGACAAAGAAAAAGGCTGTTACACCTTGGATGGCCAAGGGGTTGAATAACAGGTCCTACAATAGAGAGACTACAGTGCTCAAGTCCCTGTGTGAATCTGAGTGGATCCTCAAAAAGATATAATACTAATTTATCTCTGATGAAGTGTGTTTTGTTAGGAGATCTCAGAACCTTTCTGTGGAAGTCAACACCACTGTTTTACAGATAAGACATTAAGTGAATTATTCAGCTGTTAAGTGGCTAAATTAAAAAAAAAAAGAAAAAGAAAAAACCCACAACAACAACAAAAAAAACCAACAAAACCAAAACAAACCCCAAATTCTAAGCCATTAGATACTCCTAAAAACTGGATGAGCAATCTCCCCAGCTCAACCCCATATATATTTGGAAATCAGCCACTGTCTGTTCTGAATACTTTTTCATCAAGTGAAGTTTTATTATTTAGGCATCAATACTTTACCGTCTCTGTTTCTTTACTTCTTGCTTTTTTCCTTTCATGGAGTACATGAGGAAAGTACTCAGGTAATCAATGCCATTGATAATGAGTTGGCAAACTGGAAATGATGCTAAAATATGCATACATTAAAAGAAATGAGCATGAACCACTTCCATAGGCCTTCAAAAAAAATTTGTATACAACCTCTCCAGAATACTCTATAGGTTTCACATAAATAATTCAAAGTATACTTTAATCCCTGATTCTTGGTCCTACCATAGTAACAAAGGAAATAAAGCCTATAAGGTGAACTGCAAAGCATATCTGAAGCCAGTACATCATTAGGTCAAAATATGGAGTTATCTTGATTCATAATTAAGTATTGCTTACTTCTCCTGTCTTCTTTTCTGCTGCCTGCCTCCTCCTCCTCTTCTCCCAGGCTCTCCACAAACTCAATCTTTTTTTTTTCTCTTTTTTTTTTTCCTGGGTATATTGGAAAATAAATTAGTTGGATTTCTGCTATCAGGGAGTCTGTCATTAGGGGGATATTTGTCTTTCTCTGCTTCCCTTGTGGTTTCTATCAAAGGTTCAAGCACGTGGGTTATATCTCTCTTTATCTCCATTGTGTTTTAACTTAGAAGGGAAAGAAAACAGGAAAGATATTTTATCTCCTTATGTACCATATAAGGATCAGCTGCATTGAGGCAGCATCCATATCTCTCTCCTGTTTCACATGTCCACAGATTGCTTGAGCCTGCTGACCAAACTGAAACAAAAAGTGAGGATCTGATTTAGATAAGATTTCCTCTGGGTTACTAAATTATTGAAAGTCTGGGTAGCAGCGTGGGTTTGTGCAGTCTCTATACTTTGAGCTTATTTTAGGTGTGTCTAACTGTAATTTCTAGAAAAGTAAATATAAAAATAGGGGAACCATTTGGGGTAGTTGTTTCATCAATTTGAAGTGTGTCTCCTCATTTCTAATATGAATATAGAATTGTCTTGAACCTCTAAATTAGTTCAGTTAAATGTGAATGGCCCACCAGACCTGTTTCTTACCATCCGTGTATCTTCATCCCACAAAATGCAAGAAATTGCTTCACAAAACAAAGATTTTGCCTCAGATTTCAAAGCCCACTTGAGGTCAGACAGTCTGCGTATTCTTGGAATGAAGTAAGTACCATTTCTAGTTCTCCCTCATCAAATTCACAGTGTTATGGAGAGAACAAAACCAATGACAAACCCTCCAGAATCAGATGCGTCAGTTCAAGTGACTCAAGTCTTGTAAACCTGATCAGTGTGCAAAAAACATTTTAGGATGGAAAACTAGTGTGGTGTGCAAGATTTTTTTCCTTTTTTCTTCCTCCCTCCCAAATGATTGGTTCTGTGTTTAACATCACACCTGTGTTGTCCTGAAACACAGTTTCAGTACCCCGTGGAGGGCTTCATGTACTCTGATTCTACTAAAAACTTCAGCACCTTTGTAAAATAAACCTTATGGTGATTGGGCAATAAATGTAATATGGATGAAGCCAGCTGAATTTAGTACTGATTTTTACACTGCCAAATGTGAATTGTGTCTGACCCATTTATATATGCAACATACTGACCATAAATTTGCATTTTACATGCTATAATGTCCAAATTTTCTGTGTTTTTTTTTTTTCCCCCCGAAGTTTGCATTTAAATGGCCAATGAAGCAATTACTTGTTTGGACAAAAAAAAAAAAAAAAGAAAAAATAGAACACAGCCTACATTATAATGTTTAACAGTGATGCTAATTCTGAATATTCTATTCTTGAATGATTTGTTTTCTGGCTGCAGAAAGCAAATAGGAAGAGAGGGCAAGATTCTGACTGAGAGAGGTGAAAACACAAGCAAAAATTACTTAAGTGGTGATAAAAATACAGAGGCTGGGACAGATATCTGAATTATTCATTTCTGTTTATATCATAAACACGGCATGGGGCAAACTGTAGTATATGTCTTGGAGGTCACATAGATAATGAAATCAGATGTTTATTTCAATAAAAATCATAGGAAGGAGTTTTGATTAAATAATAAGGATCTGTTAACCTTGATTTCTTTGAATACTTTTAAAGTGAATGTAAGGAAGGGTGGAAAAAAAAATCTGTTTTTCACTGAAAACCAACATTTTCTCTCAAAGAGAGTTCTGCATTGTGATATGAAAATACTACCACTTTCTAAACCTGAGCTATGTCAGAATGTTAGGCAGTTCCTGTGACTACAGAATCTAGTACCATTTTCCCTTTGCACTACATTTTCTGGCTCTCAAATGCCCCTTAGATAATTAACTCTTTTGGGCAGGAGTTGTTTTTTTATTGTCTATGTAGAAGTCATCAAGGTTTGAATGATTTTCAGTTTGATCCAATAGATGTGGTTATACCTTCT
The DNA here is from genome assembly GCF_003984885.1 of Neopelma chrysocephalum. Taxonomy (NCBI): domain Eukaryota; kingdom Metazoa; phylum Chordata; class Aves; order Passeriformes; family Pipridae; genus Neopelma; species Neopelma chrysocephalum. The sequence goes on from NW_020925669.1 coordinate 816,790, forward strand.
CATTATCAGCACACCATGGAAGTCATCTGTCCCATAGAATGAGTTCTGGCAACGACGGGATGAACTCAGAACAAACTCAACAAGTGGGAAGAAGCCAAATGCTGTCTGGCCTCCCTGTCCACAGTGAAAGGCTTGAATGTGTCCTGGAGGATTCCCTCCATGTCTACTGTGGCTTGTTAAAGCATATTCCCATTTCATTAATCTGTGCACATCTCTGATAGCCTGTTTGTGTAAAGTTATGCAACATGAAAATGTCTTCAAATGACAACTGTATTTAAATTGATCTGTCAACATAGAGGGATTATGTTAGTGTGTCACTGATGCATGGGAAATTCTTCTGCTGTGGTTATGACTGAGACCTTTGATTCCTGCAACACAAGAGATATCAATGTTCATGAACTACATTAGTTTTCCAATGGTATTTGGTTCGTTAAGCATCTTAGATATTGTTGTTTTTTTGTTATTTTGAGGGGGAAAGGTGTTCTGGGAATGCAAGAACTACTTGAATATTCATATAATAAGCCCACAGGAAGGAAAAACTGTAAATTAATTACCTTTTCTTTGTTTTCATCATCATATTTTCAGACCATACCCACACAGAAATACAGTTGAGCTAACTTAAACCTAAGCTACTTTATCCCAGCATGTTGCATCTGAAAATAGCAAAGTAGAGGTGTAGAGTAAAAACAGAATGTGCATATAGGCATGGACCCTGGAATATTCTGCAAGGCTGAATTCTTGTCCATGTCTGTTGGTTTATTTTTATTCACCAATCCACCACCTCTAACTTTTCTGAACTCCCTGAACAAGTTTTCCAAGGCACCAGACAGACAGCAAGAAATATGACACCAGAGAAAGGTATGAGATCTTCTTAAAAAATGCAAAATGAACTGCTTTCCTCAGATGCTGATGAGGTCCAGTAAAAAATTTCTTGCGTCTGAGTGTGGAGTCAGTCATTTGGGGAGGCAGAAAACCTAAAACTCACCAAGAATTCCTTTGAGTTCTGGCTGCCACAGAGTTACTGTTCACAGCCCATTCTCGTGGTTGTTTTTGCCTCTTGGTTGTTGAATATCCCCGTGATATGGTGGTTACTTCCATTGGAAATCTATTCCATCGTCTAGTGGTTTGCTTTGTAAGAGAACATTTACAAATGTGCGAACAAAATAGGTTCTGGTCATACATATTTAAAAGTGAAGTTGTATGAGGCTTCAGCTTAGGAGATAGCACTGTATATTTATTTATCTTTTCAAAGCATTGTTGTAGTTCCCGGAGCTCTCCTTGACATCTTATCTATCACGGTGCTTCCACTGAATATTCTAACACCGTGCTGCTTTTAATCTTCAGATGTAAACAAAAGCTTATTTTTTCATACCACCGTCAGCACCTGACAAAAGAAGAGGCTGAATATTGATCTATCTGCTGGAAGAAACTGTCCAAAGATAATTCAAAATACCCTCTGATCTACTAAATATCCATTACATAACCGTGTTCTTTTTTTTCCTTTTCTTATTTGGATTCTCACAGGCCTTATTTGCAGGGAACGAATACCAGAAGCTGAGAGCTGCAACTTTACTTCATTTTTTGATTTGCACTAAGCGCCATGAAGGGGAGAAGGATAAATCAGTGGTGTAGTTCCACTCTCACCTGGAATTCTGTGTTCCTTTTTGGTCAACTCAACATGGCAGGAATAGAAAAGTCTTTGGAGAAGCGAAGAAAATGACTAAGGTTTCCAGATGAGGAGAGATTAAAAAGCCTGAAACTATTCATGTTTCAGTTTCCCTAGTCCTCGCTCCCACCTGTAACTCACCTGGCACTAGGAAGCGTTAACCAGAGCTGGATGAGGCTTGGACAACTGACATTCTTTATCTCCAGAAGTATTTATAGGTCTCTTCTCACTGTGTATCTACAGGTCTCCTCTTCCTTTGATGCAGAGAAGTCAGTGGCACAGGTACATGTTTAAAGGCAGCAGGACTGTTTCCTTAATACGAAGAATGTGAGGGGAAAGTAAGAGAAAATGTTTTCTTTTAGATTACAAATTACTTGGGAGAGATATTTCTGTCATGATGTATGTGTACAATGCCTAGCAGAGTGTGTTCCAATGCTTCCAAAATATAAATGTGAAATATGAAGAAAGGCAGAGCTAGCAGTGATATAAATAATAAGTGACGTGGAAAAAGCCCATTAGGAGTGCTCTTAATTTAGTTCTGTCTTAATTATACTATTAGGGTAAATGTCACCAGATGATGCATTTATATACAGTCTTACAAATTCTTTTTTCCTGGAATGCACAGAAAGAATTTATTCATAAAATATTTTTACAGTAGTATTAACCCTATATGTTGGAAATTCTATATCTGTCAGGAAAGTTTACTGTTTTCTTTTATTCAACTTCTATGACAAAGCTGGTTATGAGAACCGGATAATTGGTGGTTAAATAGAAGAATTATCAGCATATTTTTTGGCTGCCTCTGTTCCAGGGTTGTTGTATCCATAACAATTAAATAACTGATTTAAAGAATATTCCATGTCATGGATTGGCAAGTCCAAGGTGGTAGGTAGTTCTCAACAAAGGGACAAAATTAAATGATTAATGGTCAAAATAAGTAAAGAACTAGTAAGAAATCATTTTTAAAAATCAAATTACTTGATATTCAGTTCTGACCCACCGTACCTAGAAAGTTAGTGTTGAAAGCTACAATTACCATTTTTGTGAAATGGATGGTTCATTTTTCCACCAGAAATATGCAGATAAGAGAAGAACATCAAAATTCATAACTGCTCAGATATTTCAGAAATACTCATTTTTTTTAAGGGAAGAAAATGTTACCATCTGGCCTCTGTGGGTAGGGATCAAACACAGAGCTGAAATGCTGCAGTTTGTTACCATTCATCACAGAGCAGAGGTAACCTCACCGAGAACTTCACTCGGCCTTTTACAAACAACATGCCAGGTATATTAGGTTATTTTTTAAAAAAAGCAAAATAACAGAAAACAAAACTAAAAAAACCCCAAACCCAAGAACAAATAAACAAAACTATAGCATCAGCAGCAACAACAACAACAAACAAACAAACAAACAAACAAACAAAAACCCAAGAAACTTTCCTTGGTAAAATAGATTTATATTGACTATTTTTTTTCTTGTGTCTGTGCAGAGTTATGAGCATTCATTCACTCTGAAGCTCAGGTGAAAATTTTTAATGTCACCAGATACTGCTATTTGATCCTGAAACTGACTTTTACACACCCAAATTGGAAATGAGGTGTTTTAAAAGCAGGCAAGGAGTGTTGAGTGGGCCCTGCAAGAGTCTGGCTCTGCTCACTTGAGAGAAACACCTCTTTCTTACAGGTCTGTCTGGTGTTTCACATCTGTGTTATGTAATGTCATGGGAGTGTCCTTTGTCATCCTGCATTAATGGTGCCTGTCAGGCACAGAACACTAAAGCCTTACAATCAGACTTGTGACCTGGCACATCTATCTTACAGATGGCACCTTTGCTTATACCTGAGCTTGCCTGTGTACATTCTAAACACTTTTTTTCCCCGAATCTGTAATAAAAGGCGTTTTACAGGAGTTTGGCATGCAGCTGCTGTTGTTAATCCAATCCGTCAGCATCTTGAACGGTATGAGAGGGGAAAAAAAAGAACCCACCTGGGAATGTGTGTGTAGCCACCCACTACATCATTTGTCTTCCTTCAGCAACCCAGAAATCCAGATTTTAATATCTGCTAATGGGCTAAAACATGCAAACCTTCATCTTTGTCATGTTGTGAGCAGTCACTCTTTGATAAAGCACTCAAAAAAGCCCTCAGGTTCTATTGAGGCCAGTGGATAAAAATATATATTTAAATTTGTTTTCAGTACATGCAGCTGGGGTCAAGACTCGCCTATAACTCCTACAGGTCTCTGCAGCAGACTTACTGGGTACAGGGAAAGATCCCTGCTCAGAACTTGCTGCAAACAAACAGAAAAGAGAAAGGAATGACATCACTGAATCCCTATTTTCTAGTGATACAGCCTAATGTGTGTGAAGAACTCTCAATAGCACAGTATCAAATAATAGGAGAAAAGTACATATGTGAGTGCATACATGCATATACAATTAGGTCAGAGTATTTTCACCTAAGGACTGTCCTGTGTCAGAACACCTTGTGTAGTCGTATTCACACAGAAAAAACAAACAAACAAACAAAAGCCTACTTGAATGCTTAAGCAATTTTTAAGACATCTCAAAGAGACACTATGAAAGGTCATTTTTCCAGGAATTTCTCATTATCAAATTCTCAGAGAGTTATGGAGTAGAAATTTATATAGTGAACAATGCAAACTATATAAATGGAAGAAGAAAGGTGGGCAGGCTTATGTTAAAAACCACACAAAATGTATAAAAATGCACTTTTCTGTTTAAAAGGATCAATAATCTACAATACTTTGAAGGAAAAAATCTTTCTTTTTCTTAATAATATTAAAAGGGATATTTATAAATTTTCCAACAATGAGAAAATTTAACAGTCACTTGCCCATCTTAAATTTTAGTATCTCCATTTCTTCTACCAAGCTGGTTTATATTTTTTTGGGAACTGGCTATATCTGCCTCTCAGTCTGAACTTCTTAGGACCATAATTGTCATTAGAGCCTACTCAGCTTCTTTATTCTTCTTCTATTAATAGCTCAAAATCTTCCTTTAAACCAAATTAATTTGGTGCAATTATTCCACAACCTCTGTGTTTCATCCATTTTATGATTCTTAGTAGATGAATATATGGATGTATTAGCAGATAAGTAGGTGATCATAAACATTTGGAGTACAATTTCACCTGAAGATATTAGCTATTACATGCAGGACTGTCTTTAGCTTTTGAATTTAAATATAATTTCCAATTTATTTTTAAACTGTATCTAAAACAAAGTGTGTATGCTGATCTCAGTACCAGGTTCATCACATAAATGAGAAGTTTGAATAAATTGTTCAGAAATTTCGCAAAACTGCCTAGAAATGAGCAAGGTTGGGGGTTTTATTGGTTTGGTTTAGCTAGAACGAGTCCATATTTCTGTATTAAAAAAAATAAATAAATAGTAATACCCAAACATTTTCTTGTTTCCGACTGAATCTTTAACTAAAATGTGCTCTCCACCATTTTAAGATCATAATCTCTTTTAGTCAGTTAAGGATCCAAATCCTCCTGCAGTAGGTCTTAAATAATCAGCTTTAACTATGTCACATCAGATTGGACTTTTTCTATACTAACTTTCAACTAGAATGTATTATGTTACTTATTCCTGTCCTGCTGTAATCTAATTTTGCCAGCCTCCTATGTATTATTACCTTGGGCAGCAGTTGGTCTTTTCGTGACTGTCCATCACTGTCTCTGAGCATGAGGTGACTTCATCTTCCTGACAAAGGTCAGCGAAGAAATATGTGTCACAGAGTCTAATTTGGTGTGCCTGAATTATGTGAAATGCAGGTGAAATTTCCCTGGAAACATGATTTAAAACAAACAACCAATTTTACTGCCTTGGTAACACCTGCCATTGGTAAATACACGTTTATGGCCAACATGAAACTCTAGCTCTGTGTGCAGTAAACCCAACTCTCATGCTCATCCCATTGGTACTTTGAATACCTCAGGAACTCGGAAAAGGTCTTTTAAAAACAAATATTGTACTTTGTTTCATAGCTGGAGAAGGAGACTTAATGAGATAGTTAATCCGTTCTTAAAGGTCTTCTCCAGTTTCTTAGTCAGCAAAAAATAATGGAAAAACGGCATTTTCGTCCTTTCTCATGTGAAATGTTTTTCAGTTGTGGTGGAGTCCTTTTTTTCTATTTATTTTTCTTTTCCTTTTTTTTTTTTTCCCATTTTTGCTGCTCAGCTTAGTGTGTGCAGTTTATTCTGGTGAAGTTTTGAGATGTCCATGTTATCCTTCATGCAAACTGTGTATCTTTGTACTTTTCTCCACCTCTGATTTGTTATTCTGTGAAGGATTTATGAGCCCCATTTTTACCATCAAAAATTCATATTAACCTAAGGTGAAACATGAAGACTACCCCATTTCTCCTCTTGTTTAATTAATTAAAGATAAAATTCAGACAATAGCTGATACCTTAACTAGAACTCAACTCAGAAATCATTTGTTTTATGGAGAACTTCAGAATTAAATCTCATATTTAAGTCTAGCTCTTAATTTTTCAGTGTTGTTTTCATGGCTTCTTGCGACAGAATAACACGGACAGCGTAATGAGTTTGCCACAGCCATAAAGTTTATTGACTTAGACTTTTATCTCAAAGCATTGATATTTATGTGGGTAGATCGATGGATCACAGATGTTCACAGATGACCTAGCCAGTGGCATTATTCAATATAAAACAAAAATACTTTTCATCAGCCTCCAGCTTCTGAGAATTTGCATCTCTTCAACCCTTTCATTTTTGTCAAAGTGCCTAAAATATTTATGTGCATAACAGAAACAATGCTAAGAGGTGAAATAGTGTAGCAGAATTAAGTTTAGAATCTCTGAGGTCTGGCAAAGGAATACACTGCCTAGGAAGGCTGTAGAGACTTCACCCTTGCCAAGACTGAGGCTGTTTAGAAAGATGTAAACTTGGTCATAAACTATAGCATGACCACTCAGTTTGATTGCAGATCCTTTTGGTAATCTTACCAGTTCTAATTTCTGTGAGAAAATTAAAAGCTATGTTTTGTCAATGGAAATTATAATTTGGTGGTTCTTTTCGGTAAATATGAACATCGGGGTCATGACGTTAACACAACCATGAGAATCACTGGATTATTCTTTTCATGAGTTCTGATTTTAGGCTTGGAAATAATAAATAGTGAAAGATATTCATATAAGTTATTTTTTGTTCCCTGAAGACTTTGGTAAATTGTAATAATCAGAAATAGAAAGTTATTTGCAGAGGTGATTTATGTAGACTACCTTAAAACCTTCCTGTGAATTACACTCAAAATTTCCAAAAGATTCTTTGTTACCTGTAAACAAGAACATCTGATGCAGGTATGTGATGTCTTTGGTGACTCTAAAAAGTCAAATAAGAACAACTCAGACCTCACCAAACAATTCTAATATTGAATACTGGGCTGAAGTCCTTTTCACCGCTCTGGTTTTAGACTGAGAGTGAAAAACAAACAAAAAAACCAAAACCAACCAAAACAAAGGAAAATCGAAACTAAAACCAAACAAAAGAAAACCAAACCAACAAACAAAAAGAACTTCAGACATACAGAATAAGTAAGAAACGTATTTATTTATTTATTGAAAAAAAAGAAAAAAGAAAAAAAAGAAAAAAGTGTATCTTAGAGAGGTTGATTGTTTAAATTAAGGTTGTATGGCAGTGAGATTCTTATTTTATCCATGCACATCATTAATGAGAAAATGGTGTCACCATTTAACTAGTTTCCTGATATTTGGCTCAAAATCCAGGAAATTTATATAGGAATAATAATAATGTATACTTTACCTTATGTATACAATTTTATTTTTTTTTAATTCTAGTGGAGTCCTGAGTTCTCAAGACTCACCCTTTCTTTGAAATCATTATCCACCAGTGTCATCAGAGAGAAAAAAACCCACTTTTTAACTATGTTTTCTTGTTTTAATATTAATATTCATATTTATAAAGGATAAATTCTTTCTCTAACAGGACACCAAAAATAGATGGCAAAATAGGAAGCGTCTTCATCATGTTAGTGATTTTAGTTGCACAAGCATCCAAGTCCTCACTACACATCAGGGTGTTGGTGAAAAAAAATTGTTTTCAGGCTTTGGAGAATTTGAATTCATAGGAATTTAAAAGAGTGTAAATTATCCATTTCCTGCTCTCACTCAAGAAGGAGCCCTTTCCAATTGTCCTTTTCAGAGAAACAGACATTTTAGTGTGGCAATTAGCTAGTTTACTTAACTGAGAAGCGAATATTCCTGTGATCACTCAGGCTAACAGTGAAAGCAAGCAAGAACAAATCCGTACTCTAATGACTGCAGATGGCAATACTATTCTACATCTCATCTCTTCTGCATTGCAAATTCTCTTATTAATACCCTTATACGTCCACTTTAGAGTTGGGAATTTTTTTTTTCTTGTTACTCCACATTTCCCACTGGTGTTCGTAATTAAAAGTCTCCAGAGAAGACTAAAGTTAATCTGAGCTCTTGTTCTGCCTCTGAGTTCCATAATTATAACTTGCTACATTCATAGCTTTTTATACAAGAGCCAGTGCTTTATGCACTACTGTAGCAGCGCTGCTACTCTTTTCTGGGGGGAAGCAAGGGCAGAAGGGTATCTCATTTTCATCCTGAGAGCCAACTACATATTAAGTCAGGCTTGAAAGCAGCAACCTGGAGCACAGAAGCCACAGATGCTTTCGTAGGACAGGTTTCTTGGCTTTCCTGCATGAGGTCAATTACATCAGCAATTACACCACAGCTTCAGCCAAAATCCTCCTTTAGGTACTGAAACAAATCACCTGCTGGTGTCCACTACAGGCAGCTAGATTTCAACTCAACAACAACAACAAAACAAAAAAAATCCAATCAAACAAAAAAAAATCCAGAGTAATTTGGGTGAGGATAGTACGCAAGCTCAAAACTGTCTGAAAAATATTACACCTGAACTCTGTGACAGGTCACTGCACTATCCATGCTGATCTACTCAGTAAGTCTCCTCATAATTTTTAGTGGATGCCCTGGTGTGGTCAAAATGTTTTATTCCCACTTTCCAGTAGCAAACCAAGTTCTCCAAAGGGGGGAAAGAGATTGTTAGAGGGAACGTGTCATGCGTAAAATACAACCAGTCTATGGCCCACGGCTCTTGGTCAAGAGAAGGACAGATGGGCAACTCTCCCAAGGCAATAGTTGGAAGAGACTGAGTTGCAGGAGGTGTGATCCTTCTACCAGCTCTCTGGCCTGTGGTACAAACAGACCTTTTGTGGCATCATGAAGGGTTCAAGTGCTCTCTACACTTTGATTTGAAGATGGCAGACAATAGAAGAACTGAGACTGAAATTGTCAGCACAGATCCTGAGAAGAAAAGAAAGCCTCTACATATGTCTGGACTCCACTCTGTAACTGTTGAAAGACTAAAAGCAATTAGAAGAATCAATTAACTCAGTGAAAGCCTAATGAAACATCTACTGAGGGATGAGATAGTCACAGTGGTTTTAATATTTACCTTGTCTATTTTCACACACACATGTTTCTGCTTGCCTGAATCTGCCAGGACACTCTGCTTGTGCATCCTTGTCCCTTTCCATGAGCTAACAGAGCTGTTTAGGTGCATTAAGATCACTCTGGGAGGAGAAAAAAACTATGGGGTTTTATTTCCTTTTTGCAATCTGACTAGTTTTATGTGAAAGAAAAACATCCTTGTAACCAAGTTGATTGTGCTTACCTAAGTAACTTGCTGCTACTAACAGGGTAGTCTCCCTTTCCCTTCCCTGTTCTCACCAGTTGTAGAACTGGTTCATGGGAAACAATTCCATTCCCTAACTCAGCAGAAAATGAAGGGATCAAAATAATAACTAAAAACACCCCCAAAACCACAACAACAACAACAAAGAACCCAAAAAACATACCAAACTTGGTAATTTTCTGTTTGCTTCATTAACTGAATTGGCTCATAAGGATTGAGAGATGTAAAGCATGTGCCAGACAACTCAAGAGAAGGAACGGGGTATCATGCAGAAGGAGTTGAAAAATATTAACAAATGTTATTCCTGCAGTACTGTAATTGGTTCTTTTTCACTGACATTGTCTTTTTGATTAAACTTCTCTGCACTTTTATTTAATAACATAGAAAGATTTAGGGGGCACATATAGGATGGACGCAGGAAGTGGAGAGAAAAGAAACAAGTTCATCTACTTGGGGATAGATTTTGATTAACTGCTAGAATGAGGTCAGAATCATCCCACAGACCGTGGATTTACACTCAGTGGAGAATTTTAGGGTTTGAGTTAAGGATACCCCAGATCTACTGAAGAACAAAGCTTTAATTACAAGCTTGTGTCCACCCTCTAGAGAACAGAGGGACTCCACCTGGAACACTTCATCCTGCTCTGGAGTCTTCAGCACAGGAAAGATGTGGACCCACTGGAGTAGATCCAAAGGAAGAGAGGAGAGAGCAGGAGCTGTTCAGCCAGGAGAAGAGAAGGGTCTGTAGAGATCTCAAAGCACCTTCCAGTACATTAAGGGTCTCCAAGATAGCTGAAGAGGAACTTTTTCAAGGACTTCTAGTGATAGGAGAGGGGCTAATGGCCTGTGCTTTAAACTAAAGGAGGGTTGATTTGGATTAGATATAAGGAAAAAGTTGTTTTACAGTGAGCATAGTAAAATGTAAGTACAGGTAGCCCAGATGACCCATCCCTGGAAACATTCAATGACAGGTTGAATGGGGCCTTGTGAAGATGTTCCAGTTCACTGCAGGGGGCAAGTTGGACTAGATGGCTTTTGAGGTCTCTTCTAACCCAAATCATTCTATGATTCGATGACCTGTGTGCTCAAGTATTTATATTATGGCTTAGAGGACTAGCATGGAAATTTCCTTCAAAATTGATACAGAAGGTAGTATTTTTACCTTTTTTGTTTTTTTCTTTTTCTGTGAAGATACCCTTTGTCCATCAGATAACCAAGGCCTTTATGTGATGTGCAATTGCCACAAGCAGAAACACACCACATTGCTTCTCATCTTTGCTTATAAAATCTTTGAGAACTCTGTGTTGTCTGGGCGGAGCTGGCCATGGACTGAGCAGCTCTGTGACCTCTCCCTGTCACAATCCAGCTACACCTACATAATGCCTCTCAAACAAGCACCTTCTTCATGGCAGGCAGAAATGGATCATCAAGTAAGATTAAAAGCCTGGTCAGAGAAAAGTGACTTTCTTTCATCTCAGCCAAGGTTTCAGCAGCTCTTAAACCCCTAATTGCTGGGCCTTCACACTCTGCTTCCTCGATTGAGGCATGATGTGGGCTCTGTATTTATTTATCTCACCCTTACCAGTCTTCCACAGAAAATACAGTAGTTCTTTTTTTTTTTTTTAATGGAGTAGGAACATTTGGCAGCACTGCAGGTGCATTTTGTCCAGTATCTCTCTTACAGCAGGCAGAATCTAAATGGGTGATTAAGGGTACACAAATCTCAAGAGACTCAAAAGTTTATTTCTGACAGGCACCCAGGAGTGCTCTTGTTTATGTACTATCCAAAACCACTAGTGAATACACACTTATGGACTCATCTCTAACACTGCAATGTCCTATTTGAAGACAATAGCCCAAACTCACTTATAATAAAGGTTCTCTGACTTCCTTTTTCTTGTCTCAAAGTCGGTAGGCTCCAGGACTGTCAAGTCAGAATGGGTTTGTTTAGGTAGATGTGTCTTAGGACTCAGTGTTTAAATTGAGACATCCCAGGCTCATTGTGCTGTGACATGAGACAAGTTAGACTACATTTGGTTTTATGCTTAGATCTAGTGATTTGAATGGTATCACACAGCAATATATAAGCAAGGGAAGTAAGAAATAGAAAAACTACCAGGTATAGATTTTCTTTGAAAAAAAAATCTGCCTGTGCCCAAAATGTTTATGGTTTTGGTTTTTTGTTTGATTTGTTGTTTGTTTGATTGTTGTTGTTGTTGTTTTCCCAGCTAAAGCAGTCATTCTAAAACTAATGTCTCTTCCCTTCTTATCATCTTGGTTCTTTTATACCTTATTTTTTGTATGAATAGACAAGATACTTTGACTGTCTGAAGGGTGACTGGGATATGCAAGCTAAAAAAGGAAAAACTTATAATTTTCCTCCTTTTTTTTGTGCACCAGAAAGACTTTAACTGCCATTAGCCGGTACTCTAGGAATGCAAGCACACCACAGTGGTACCAAAATACAAACATAGCTACATGATCAATGTGCAATCATAGGTGCTGGTACATTCAAATTGTGATGTAGCATGATTTAGCTCTTTCCAACAGCTAATGTGACAATATCTCAGGTCCATGTGAGAATGGAAATATTCTTAATGCCTTGTTTTAACTCATTTTCTTTTCCTAGAAATCAGTCCTGTAAATTGGGTGTATTGGACTCTGGTTAGGAGCTTCATTTAACCTTTCCTGGCTTTGCACAACAGCAGCTTGTAAAACTGCTACTTGTACTTCTTTCGATTAAAGCAGAACTAATATAAAAATGCATTTCCTTCTGGTTATAAGTCTCAGGTTAAATTAAAAAATAAAGATCCAGCAGACAAAAACAAGACAAGATTTTAAAATTTGCATAAGCAATATTTTTAGAGATTAAAAAAAAAAGTTCATTATGAACCTTGGGCAAAGATTTGAGTGGTTTCTTATTTGATCAGAACCTGTTTGTTTATCCCTAACTTTAACCATATGGGAACAGTTTTATGGAGCAGGCTCATAAAATGAAAATGACAGAGCACACAGCTCAATCTGAGTCTGCCTGGGCTGTAAATATCTTGTTATCACCAGCTATGATGCTCTAAACCTTAACTCCTGGATTAGCATAGTCAGTGCTGTGCTTTTCCAGACTGTAAAGGTGGTTCAACCTTAAGATCCAGAAACAGGAATGCCAAAAACACACATCGATATACAAAATGTCAGAATTGTAAAACAAAGGGCAATACAAAGGTGGGCATCAACTTTAATGAGAAAGAAAGAAAGAGAGAAAGAGAGAAAGAAAGAGAGAAAGAGAAAAAGAAAGAAAGAAAGAAAGATAGAAAGAAAGAAAAAGAAAGAAAGAAGGAAAAAGAAAGAAAGAAAAAGAAAGGGAAAGAAGAAGAAAGAAAGAAAGAAGGAAAGAAAGAAGGAAAGAAAGAAATTCCTATGAAATACAATATAGTCAAGTTAGACACAAGTGAAGTGAGGAAACTCAGTCCCAAACATACAATGTGAGTTGCCATCATAACAGAACAGATCAGTAGTAAAGAAAATATAGTTTTTAAAATATATTTCTAGTTTGATTTTTCAACTTTCTTTTACTGACCATTCCCATGGCCCACAGTTGCAGACCTGGCATGGCATGGCAGCTCTTTCTTACTCTTTCATTGCATTAACTTTAAGCAAGAAAGAATAAAAACCAACCAACCAAAACAAAAAAAAAATCCAAAACCACCAGACAAACAAAAAAACAAAACAAAACCCCCTAAATCTCTCTCAATTCAGCTACCGGGACTTATGCTACCCTCCTTTCCCAGTTTCAGAGGGTGCCAATTGGCTTAGTTTACTGGTGCCATATCAGCTTCAGCCAGCCATCTGACAAAAACTCCCAAAGTTTATGATCTCCGAAACAGTTACCCATCTGATCCAGATCGCTTCCAGTGGCTCTGTACCACTGGGGTGCAAAGAAGAGTTAAAATTTTGCCCTAGCTGGTGTTATACCTGCTCCCATCAGTGCCTAGTTACACATCAGATTGATTGTAAAGCTTTATTGTTTTATAAGTCTCTGCTTGGTCTGTTACCAAGTCACATTAACAATCTGTTAATGGTTTTCATTATTCCCAAAGCATCCACAATAGGTGTCTACGACCTGGAAACAGTCCTTAGAGGAGAGAAGAATAATGGCGATAATCGTGTTGATCTGCTCCTCAAGTGACATTTCTGATGTACTGGTGGGGAGGGTTCTGAACGTGGTTTCTGCTCCCTGAGTAGTGGCTGGCCCGTAAACAAAGGACTGTTAAGAAAATGTAACAGCACCCGGCGACAATACGGAGCAGAGAGATTCAATTCACTCCTGTCAGTGCTTAACTTCAAAGAGGGAAGGGAAAAAATCAAGGAAAATGAGAACCTATCTGGAATTGCTTCCTAAAAGTAAACCCTCATCCATCTTTAATGGAAACAGTGGAAGTAAACAGGCTGGCTTCAGTCATTTAAATGTAAATTTGGCTAGTCACTGTGGAACCTATAAGGAAAAAATCTTGTCTTAACAACTTGATGAGTCTTTGTAAGTCCAATCTATAGTTTCTTGCTGAGGAAGGTGGTGCTAAATAACGATTAGGAGAACATTAGCCAGCAACTGCCTCTGGTTCCTGGCTTCATCACTAATCTGCAATCTGACGTTGATCAAATAACCTCACTTCTCCATTTTTCTGTTTTCCACTCATATTTTATTTAATTGAAAAAATAAGTTTTGATACCACTGATCGCTGCTTTTGATGCATTCAGATGGCAGGAATACACATTTGGGGACATATCAGCTGATGCTTTCAAGTACATGTGAGTTTGTAAGGAAAATAAAATGACACTTTTGTGATTAGAAAGTTTTAGAGACTCCATTCCCAAACTAGTTATTCTTATAGGAGAGGATGAATTTTTACTCAGCCTTCAGGATGCTTTGTAAACAAATATAATTACTCTAAGTTGGGTTTTATCACTGGTGGTGCAAAGTATATAAAAAAAAAAAAAAAAATATTTGACATTGCAGAATCAAATCCTCCTTTAAGTACCAAAAAGTAACTGTTAAACTATTAGTTTAGTAAAGGGACTAACAGGAGTTGCTATGCATAAACCAGTAATGTCTCAGAAAAACTAACATTGCAGGAAGGTGAACTAATAGACCATAAAAAATTTGGATACCTCAGAAGAACTTCAGTTTTAAAGTATGAGATTCTTTCCCAGCCCAAAATGTCTCAGTTATGTCTGCACACATTCCATTTACTGTGTTGTGTTGTATGCTCCTGCTTCCCTCTCCCCGAGGATCACCAGTGGTGCCTACTGAGAACAAAAGGAGTGTCACTGTAGACTTTAAAGGTCAGTTCTCTATAATATGTTTATGACATACTTTGACTCATGCAGGGAATTTTTGGTAAAGATGATAGAAATTAAAGCAGTTCAGCTTTCTGCGAATCTGAAGCCATTTTTCTCAGGGTGCTCAAGTCAGGTCCCAGTTTACTGTATGATCTAAGGATTGAAGCCAAAGGAATATTAGCAATTGTTTGTTCGCTTCGAAAATATGGCATGCACAAACTTAAATTTCAATAAATGGAATTTAGGATATTAAATGCTCGTTTGCAGTCCTGATGCTTTAATTTCTCATAACCTGCCAGTTATTGTTCCCACATTGACAGAAAAAAAGTTGTTTAGACCTCATGTCTAAGTACTGCTGGCATCTAAAAATTATTTGGCTATCTCTCATGAAAATCTCTGTTCTATAGTCTTCTTGAATCTCATGCTGAAGGACCAGGTTTTTTTCCTGTGTTAGTCATCAGACACCCCACTGCCTAATTGGAGATCATGGATCCCAAGATAAGAGTAAAGGACTGAAAAATAATTGGCTATTGCAATGCTCAGCTTTGAAGTCCCTAAATCCAATTTTGTATTCACACTTAAGAACTGCACTGGACTGGTTTACCCGCAGCAGGACTTTTTCTTTTTAAAGACTTATTTATTCATTTTTTAATGATTTTAAACAGGTTTGAAGAGGCTTAGATATTGTTAGTAAATACTCACATGTCAGTCATTTGAACTAGTATGAACAGATCAGACCTAAAGCTGATGTATCCCAAGATGTAGAGTACTTGTGGATTTATATATGGCCCTGATTTCTCATCTTCTTTTGCTTTTAGCAACTTACATTAAAGTACGAGAGCATAAAATACCATTAAGTAACAAGGACACGAGTGTAAAAGGCAATACAAAGCAGTGATGAACAGAGAATCAAGCAGATATTTGTTACAATCATTCTCAGTTTTACACATCATAATATGTTTGGTAGATTCATAACTGTTAATATATAGAAGATAATTTTTTTAAAGAAAGTTTCTCAGAAAATTATCATCTTTAATTCTTGAAACCACAGTGAAAGTGTCAATTTACAGTGAGGTTCAGTATTGTTCTGGGTATCCCAGGGTACATTTCCTTATATCCTTGATTTTTTAGGGGGTTTTATGGCAACAAGGAGGAAATAAAACACCTGCTGAACAAGCAAGTGGATTTGTTCTTTTAATGATGAGGTGATAGTTCTGAATCTTCCTCTTTTTCTTTTCATAAAGCATTTAAATGATGCTGTATATATTTATTCCACTGCCATTAAGAAAAAAAAAAGCAGAAAATGAAGAAATCTTGCTACATAAAAGAAGGAAACAAAATATAATCTTTTACTTTGAATTTGTTTGCCAGTAGCTTATAAAATCTCTGGGTTATGTGAAGCTTTTAATCCATCACCCAGAGCTGAAGCTTCTCATTGAAAACACATTTTATTGAATTGCATTTAAATTATTTAGCCATTTTTATAGGCATAAGGTGATCAAATACATAATGTATTTTGATGCTCCCCAAAATGTCCCTGATGTGTGCTGGCTTTTGCTAATTAAATTCAGACCACTCGTAGAAGGGGAGGAAAAAACCCAAGCTCTTAATGTTCTTTTTTAATGTTTCATTTTTTGTTTCTGTTTCTATCTTTCTCTCTCTCTTTCTTCTTTCTTTCTTTCTTTCTTGCTTTCTTCTTTCTTCACAGGAAAAATAAAGGTCAGCTGTTAATTAGTGGTTTTCTGAAAGTATCCATTAATATTACATAAATTACTGCCTCAAAATCCAATTAGAATCCTGGGCCATATTGAAACTAAATAGATCATTTAATTTTCAGGGCACAATATGAAATGAGGTCTAGGAAAGAAATCAATACTTGTTCAGTAAGGAAATATCAAGAGAAGGGTGTGGGGGTGCTGGTGGTGTGTATACTCACATAACATAGTAATCTCAGCTTTATGAGAACTTGGATGTACGAGATAAACGTGTATTTAAACGTGCAGCAAAGCTGACTTTAAAACAACAGGAAAATATCTATCTCTTCAGCTACCTGTGCTTTTTATTCTGTGAGGATTTGCTTTCCTTCTGATCTCCTCCCCCTTACAACCTTGTTGTTATTTTCTTTCAACTGTGGTAGCATCCTATTTCAATCTAAGAAAAGGGATCGTTAGAAACTTTTGATTAAAGGATGACATGACCATAAAATCAAACTTTTGAAGTAGAAAGCTATAGACAGGAAGAAAAAAAATATGAGGTGGGGTTTTTTTTGTTGGTTTTTTTTGGTTGATTGTTGTGGAGATTGTATAATTTGACCATGAACAAATAAATGAAGCAGTATATAGACCTGGTTTCTATTTAGTAAGGACTGTGATTCAGTGCTCTTTGAATAGTGCTAATATTTGAGTTTCTTAGCATTTGTAAAGAGATGGAATTGAGTTGGATGGCTTAATGGCTCTTAAACATTGTAGAACATTTGGAGAGCCAGTGCTTTTAGCAGTTTCTTTTAGCAAAAGTGCCCTTCTCAGTACATAATGAACAATAATTGATCAATATGACATGGAAATGTGTTTTTGTTATTAGCTTTTCCTGTGCATAAAAGGAGTGCAAGTACCTCTACAAAGACCATTAGGCAAATGGACTGGAAGTAGCAACTGTTAGAGTGAATGGGCAACTCCAAAGCTTGAAGAAGCCAAGTTTTCAGACAAATAAATTTGGTAGATGGTATTACAGCCACTTATCCAACAAAAAGGACATGGAAAACAATGGTTCAGAACATTCAGCATAAGTTGCATTAGCAGGTCAAGCACCTAGTGAGAGATGAGTAGGAGGATGGAAAAGGGAGTATTAAGCAACAAGAGAGAAGGAGGTTCCAGAATTCAACAAATAGAAAATTCTGCTACATCTGATAGAATATCTTCACCTTCATGTGAAGGATGTCTCTTCAGACTCATCTGAACAAATAGAAAATTAGTTTAGAATGTATCTTTGCATGGCTGCTAGGCCCCAACACTAAATAACTCAAATCTAAAGGTGTTAATTATGGAATCTAAACACTGGTAGAAGGGGAGAAGATTTGTCAGAATAAAATAATAAAATCCATAAGTCTTAACCATTCAGAAAGACTGATTCAACATAAGAAGATAAACACTGAAAATCTGTCAAAAAATGCTACTTTCCTTGTGTTCCTTACCAAGTTATGATGGAAAAAAAAAATGATCTGGTGTAAAAAGATAACAGTGGAAGGAGATTTTAGAAAGAAATTTCTGTTTTGGTGAGCTGTGCATGATGCAGTGGTTGGGATGCTGCTCTTGAAGAAGCTTTGGTGTGGGTGAGAAGGAGAATCTGTGAAGTTCTGTTAAGTCCAGTCTATCTTAAAAGTTGTTGTCAGAGATATCAACTACATTACTCAGGAATCAAAGAACCAATGCAAAAGGGGAGTGTTAACAACAAATAACCTAGAAATTCTTATCCATTAAGCACAAAGCCAAAACAGAAGGAACACAGGTAGTGTTATTAATGTGATTGCTGTCTTCTGCCTCCTCAGTCTGCATAGGGGTGGGAAGAGAGGTAACATTTTAATGGACACAGGTTGGAATATTGGGACTTCTTGCTGGGAATCAGGAAAAAATTGTCATGGCAAAGATGATAATAATACAAAAAAAACCCACAAACATTCTCAGTACATAATTACCTTCTGCATTTAGGACAAGCAGAAAAATGTACTCATAGCACAGAGTAGCATCCTTTCACCTTCAAGAAATGGTTGTAGCATATTAAACCACTGCTAGTAAGTTTGATATATTTCCATTAACATATCTGACAGCTTTTACCAAAGAACTTTAAAAGAACTATCTGAGGCTATCTCTGAGATCTCTGTGTCAATTTTCACAAAATTTTGGAATGCTGGACATAATTCAGAGGACTGGGTAAAAAAGTGCTGATGTTTTCAAGAGGAAATAGGAAACCTGAATAAAACCATATATTTAGAAAATATTCACTCTTTTACTTATTTTATGTAAAGTAGATTCCATCTAACTAATGTGACATTTTCATTTGAGAGGAGCATATGTTAAATTAATAAATACAACGGTGCTGGTACAATGCTCTTAGATGTCCGTGAGGCGTTTGATTTGAGGCTATACAATATTTGATTAAGTAATTAAAACAGTTAGAATCAATGCAATAAATAGGTTTAAAAGAACGAACAGATGCATTTTGTTGTAAATAGTTTTGTTTGCAGTCAGATGCTATGCCATTTATAAAGTTTATCGTGAGTGACAGAGCTGAAGCCTCAAGACATGAATTAGAGAAAAGTTGAGTAGCACAGAGAAGCTCAAGGGTGATCTTATTATGTGAGTCTATGTGAATACCTACCTGATGGGAGGGTGTAAAGGAGACAGAGCCTGACTCTTGCCACTGGTACCCACTGACAGGACAGGGCACAAAGTGAAAAAAACCCTAAACTTTATGTCGATCAAGCACTGGAACAGATTCCCCAGGTTTACAGAGAGGATGTGGAGTCTTCATTGCAGGAAATATTAAAAATGCAGCTGGACAATGTCTTGAGAAACCTTTGACAAGGCTTTGAGCAGCGTGGTTGGCCTAGGTGACCTCCAGACATGCTTTCAAACCTCAGGTGTTCTGTGATTCTGAAAAGTCTTAATCAATTCTGATGATAAGACAAAGGTAAGTCAGTACTACAGAACTTGTTCAGCAAAGTAAAAATAAACATAATTGCTATAATATACAGTGAAGGAAGTCTGAAAAAAAAATGAGGGTCATGGTGTCTAACCAATGAAAATAAATTTTTGGTACCATTGTAGGGACCACTAGTAAACCCTGGCCCAGATAAAGAGGAAGATCTTGAGAAGGAGGATAAAGGTTAGATGGCCTTCACGTTTAACATAGCATGGCTATAAGACCTCAGAGAAGAATGAGAGAGCCATATCACATTAATGGTTTTCCCTTACAGATGGGGTCTTTGTTCTGGATTATGTTGTGCCTCATTCTTTTGTTCTGCAGCCTTGCAGGATGGCATATGGCCCCACGTGTTTTATACCAGACATAGTCTATTTAATCTTTTCAGTAACAATTAAGTTTCCATCTTAGATGATTCACAGATTATTGTATCAGAACTATTAAACTGGTGAGTTGTTTTTTTTCCACCTCAGTTTAGCTATTTTTTTTGTTGTTTAAAACAAACACTTGTCTCTGTGGTGCAGCACATACCAATATAGAACAGAATTACAATGTACTTCCAGCCAAAATCAGTTTATTGTCTATTTCAGTAGTTTTCTTATGGTAGCAATTATTCTCTGTAAGCCTGCAAGCAAGCAGCAGAAATCTGAAATCATCAAAGAGTTTTTATCTGCAGCAATTTCAAAAATGGCAGGTAGCTGATAGTTTAAACTTTAGTTCTCTGCAGTAGAGCAGTGTGAGAACTGGAGAATGCCATCTGCCTTCAACAGCTAGTTTTAAATGCTCAGGAATCAGGCTTGTGTTGCCATTGCTCATATGTGCTAGTTAAATCAAGCTGGCATGGCACAGCAACAAATGAGTTGCCCATAATAAAACTGATGGGTGAACTCCATTGCTTTGAGGGTCACGGCTGGGCTGGAGAAGTACATTCCCAGCTCCACCAAGTGGGCCTTCTGAGCTGAACTCGCAACAACTCTCTGTTAAACCAGAGGAAAACGCATTGGAAGTGTGTTGAATAGTGTCCTTATTCAATGCTATATAGTGTTTCTAATATATCCTCATAGGAATATCAGATTTCGTATATGTATGTGTTTGTATGTAATTGCTGCAGAGGGATTAATGAAGTCAAAAAAAAACACAAACAAGCGAAAAGCCCAAAAGCATCTTCTAAATTTGCAGAACAGTTTTTGAGACTTGATAATCCATAACATCATGGTGATTCTGGAGGGTTAACATGAAGCATTGTAGTTTACTACTATTATATTTCCATCAGTGATTACTGAGTCACTTTGTTTAACCCTCACCCCCCTTGGCAACTAAGTCCCACACAGCTCCTTGGTCACTGTCCCTGCCCTCAGTGGGATGGGGGAAAGAATTAAATGAGTAGGAGTAAGAAAAATCATGGTTTGAGATAAAAACTGTTAAACTTATTTGTACCTAATTATTTATATTTGGAACTTTCTGGTTTTGAGCAAACCATATTTGGTTGTGGCTAAGGAACTCTTCTGCACAACAACTGTTAATTATGTCCAAAATTTGTGCAGCTCACTGAGAACTATAAAAAAATCCACAAAGAATCCTAGAATGATTTAAGAAAATTAGATGAAAGAAAGAGGTAATGCCACTTTTTTGATAAAAAGGAAATATTGCTGCATGGAAGAAGCAAACTGATTTGCTGCTATACTCTGCTGGGGTATAAAGATAGGAGAGCGGAAGAATCCTGTCTATTTGGGTGAATGACTCAACAGAAAAAATTATTCAGAAGGACCTCAGCTGCAGAGGTCATACAAGAACAGGAAAGAAATTCTTACCTGAAGTAAAGTGTTCCATTTTGGTTGCCCAGTGAGACAAAAATGTGATATTGCAGAAAAAAAATGTCTTTAGACTAAAGGAATATATATCATGGAATCACAGAATGGTTTGGGTTGGAAGGGACCTTAGAGATTATGTTTTTCCAACTCCTCTGCTGTGGGCAGGGACACCTTCCACTAGATCAGGTTGATTCAAGCCCTGTCCAACCTGGCCTCGAACACTTCCAGGGATGGGGCAGCCACAGGTCCTCTGGACAACCTATGCCAGGGCCTCACCATCCTCACACAGCAAAGAATTTCTTCCCAACACCTCATCTAAGTCTCTCCTCTTTAGTTTAAAACCCTTCTTCCTTGTCTTACCTGTCCATGTAAATGGTCACATTCCCTTTTTTTATAAGTCCCCTTCAAGTGTGGAAAGGCTGCAACAAGGTCTCCTCAGAGCCTTCTCTTCTCCAGGCTGAACACCCCCAGCTCTCTCAGCCTGCCTTCATAGGAGAGGTGCTCCAGCCCTCAGAGCATCTTTGTGAACCTATAAACAGATTTCCTCTCCAAAATAACTTCAGTATGTGTATTTATAAATGAATGATGTATTGAAATGAGTAAAGTGCTCTTATTTGGATTTCTTGGAATGGAAACGTATGGAAATATTCAGCAAAATTCAGAGGCAACTCATTTAAATCTGATTAAAAATATAGAATTCATTTCCACCAGATACAATTTGGTGCAAATATTTTCATAGGGATAATATCAATATCTGCCATTATATTAAAGAACATAATATAGGAGTTATCCTGATTTTGAACAAAATCCAAACTCTATATTATTGAAACAAACAAAAGCTGTCCCCATGGGGACAAAGTTTTAGCATTTCCAAGAAAATGAAAAATTTACTCTTTAAACCTAAATTTATTTCAAAGGCAGAAGCAACACAGCACCTAAGGTCATGTTCACCATGAATTTTATGTATATAAATGCAGGAAGAGAGAAACCCAGAAGCAAAATATCAAAAAAAAATACTACTAGAAATATTTTCACAAATATTTTACTGAACTTTCAGTTCCTCAGTTTGCAATGGGAAAAAAAAAAGATATTGAACTTTTTCATATAGTTTCTATTATTTTGAGTTTCAGACGTGTTAGAAATAAAGCTACAGACATTGCCTCCTGTCAAGCTTTCTTTCAGGAGCAGATGACAGCAGAAAGTCAGGAAGAAGCAACCAGCAAAAAAAAAAACAACACACCACAACTTTTTTAAACTTTCTCAAATAACATAAAATCTTGAGTTCTCTTCAGTATTTGGAAGGTGTTTTTAACCCAATTGTTGTTTTCTGCAGTTATCCCTGTAATCTGAAAAAAAAGTGGGTTTATGACCCTCTCCAAAAATATCTGAAACCTGTCTCACTTTATGATTCACCCAAAACTCCCCTCATTACAATTCCACTTCCTTTCTTTATACAATACCTTTTATCATACGCTGGAGGGTGATGGCTTAAAAGTCGTGCCTAAGGGTTGAATTACTTAGACTCCCTTGAGCCACAGGTTCAAATTCTGGCTGGGTTGACTCAATTCTGCCTCCTTTCAAGGGAAAGAAATTGAATTCCGTGCAGGTCATTCTGTGAGAGCCTTTCAGGGAAGAGCAAAATTGCAACTAATATCCAGCCTGCTTTCTGGAAACATTAAAGCTTTCTATCAGAAGGAAGTTTTTTCCATCATCTTTCACTAGTATTTTGTCTTCTGTCACTTCAGTGCTGCACCTTCATCAGTGCTGTGAGCTTGGCAGTCACACTCTACCAGGGGTT
This sequence comes from Neopelma chrysocephalum, assembly GCF_003984885.1. Classification (NCBI taxonomy): domain Eukaryota; kingdom Metazoa; phylum Chordata; class Aves; order Passeriformes; family Pipridae; genus Neopelma; species Neopelma chrysocephalum. Next base: position 839,858 of record NW_020925669.1, read on the forward strand.
ACATAGATCTAGTGTGCTTATACAAGGCCAGACAACACACCGCCTTTAATTCCAACACTGATTTGCCTATCTGATTTGTTAAAATATTACTGACACCTACTATTTCTTAAAATTTTAATGTGACTTTTCTTTCAAAGCTCCAAAAGATGAGACAAAAGTCAATAGCTGAAAGTCTCACCTTTAATTATAAGGAAACCAAGAGGGTTTTTCTCCTTTCACACTTGTAAAAAAAGGTCTTGGACACCTCACACACTCACATCTCAGAGCGTCAGTAGCTGAATGGTAAATAAGGACAACCTCAAATCTACCATTTTAAAATTCTGTGGTTTTCAGCAGTCTTTCATGGTTTGTAAATGCTTTGGGCTGGCAGCTCTGTGGAGTGATGACAAGGATTGCAATCAGCAGCAGAAGGTAGCCCAGGTTGTAAAAGGTGTTGGCAACACGTAGGAAGAATGGCATCACAGAGCAAGGCAGCTTAGGAAGCAAAGTTGATGCTTAAATTTGACTGACATTTCCATATCTGGACTCTCTTTCCAACTGGTAACAATATTGCCAGTTTTCAAAAGTTCAGACAGGAATTTTCCATGCTAGCAGTGTCAGGCAGATATTGCATGGAAAATACCACAGTAAGTGGTCGTGCAATTTCTGAAAACAAACCCATGTGAAAAAAAACCCCAAAGTTTTACTCACTTGTGAAGAATACTCACATGTAAGTATTTTCTGAGAACATCCTGACCTTTCTCTGTCAGAAAGATTTGAAATTTTACAAATTACCTCATAATTTGTGTGAAAATTCACTTAATTTTGCCTGATTCATCAAAGCACTGTTTTCAGAAATTCAGATTTGATAGCCCTATTAGCTGATAATTGATGTGCAAAAAACATATATTACGTAGTTACAGAACTACTATTTTCAGGACTACAGTTACTTCTTCCCCTGAAACCACTAAATATTCTATCTTGGGATAACGCAGCTGAAGAAAATTTCCCTGGAGTCACAACCTCCAGTGACCAGAACTGACCTTTTCTGTATGGTGCTGAGAAAAGAGGATATAACCTAAGGCAAATTCACAGGGGTGAAGTTCAGGGATTGGGTTAAAAAAGGGTAAATATGAGGGATAACTAAAAAAATCCCACTATATATATGTGATATATGGCATATATAATTTGTGACAGACAATTTTTACCTCTCTATAGGAAAGGTGGCAGCCCCCTATTCTGCTTTCATACATTCTACAGCCTAATTGAGAGATGCATTTCCCAAGAGGGCAAATAAATTGTTTGCAGAAGAAAATGCTGCTTCTGGTACCTGAGGTCGACCCCCCCCCCCACCACCTTCCTGAAGACCCCACACTTTCCTCCATTTACATCAGGTTTAATATATACATAAGAGTAAATTCTTCCTTGCTCACAAGGAAAGATGACACCCCCACCAGGATAATACTATTTCCTTTGCGCCTCCTGAAGCCAACTTCTGGTCTCCTCTTCTAGTTAATATCTCAGGCTTGAGTTATGAACAGTGAGCCCAAGTGTGTGGGGAGGGGGATGGTGCCACATACAGCCTTCCTGTGCCTTCAGGGCCTGCTTTGTTGCCTACCAGGTTGTGTTTGTGTCCTCCTGGTTCATAGGACTTGGCCCTTTCTCCAGTGAAACACTGCCAGGGGTACAGAGGGCAAACATTGGGCTATGACAGTAGATTACTTCCCCGGAAAGACATATTATTTCGTGCTCTTGGTTAGTAAATCTGCAATTGTGGATAGGTTCTGTATGTGCGTGCCTACATGTGTTTGTGCCAGTTGTAACAATATTTTAGGTAGACACAATGACTTCCACCCATAGGCCAACATTTTTAAAAGTTGTTTCTGTTCTGCTGTGAGAACTGTACCCATATATGACTGTTTTTGGTAGTCGTTCAAATGTTTTAAACCCAACAGATGTCCTTTTTTTTTTTTTTGCGAGCGTAGGAAATGGAGAAAATAAATAGACTGTTTAATATAACCTGATTCTATTTTAAAATGCAATTAGATTGGGGGAAAAAATCCAGAACAAACATTTAATGGGTTTGGGGATAGTGCTCAGTACCTCTTTTTCCTCTAGATCACTGATTTTCTCCCATGCAAACCACAGGAAAATTGCAAACAACCAGTAGAGTTCCACAGTTCTCAATTCAGAAGTGTGGGGCTGTGGTCCAGTCATGAGGTGTGCACATCCCTGCACTCTGTCAGCTACGAAAAAGCCACAAGGACCAAAAACTAAAGACCAGGGAGTGTTTCAGTTTCGAGACATGACGTCTTGAAGTCAAAATTCAGGCATATCTTCAGGGTAGGAGGAAAAAAGTCTTGTACTCTGTTTTTGCTTCTGGGTAGAAAACTTCAACTTGTGTGGCTGCTGCAGTAACATCTCTCATCAGTTTATAATTCACCTTACCTCTTTGGAGGCCACATGAAGCACAATACAACAAACAGTAAGTCACCCTCCCTGGCTCCCAGAAAATGTGCAGCTGGCTTCGAGCTAATGTTCAAAACCAACCACTGATTTTTCAAGTAGTTGTCTTATTAATGATATCCAGTTAAAAATTAACCTTTTTTGATCTTAAATTTTGAAATATGGAGCATGCAGAAAGTATACTGAAGCAACAAGGAGAGAACTCTTAGGGGAGGGAAAGAAGAGTGTGCAAGGCATTGGGCTACATCAGAAGACTGAAACCTTCCCAGGCATGGAACTGCAAGTGAGTAGTTGACTTTTGGATAATTATTTTCTCTTTACGCTTGATTCTCAGTTACAAGCCAAAAATAACAACTATGTTACAGTAATTCTGTCTCTGGCTTTGTGTGTACTCACAGTACAGGAGTTGTGGGGTGAAAGATCAGGAAACAATTTGAAGACTTTGAAGGTTTGAATTGTACTGAATCTTTTTCCCAGAGACTTCCTAGAGCGGCTTATGTCATTTTACCTCATGTTTACATAATTTCAAAATTATTATTTTTTTTTTTAGCTTGTGCTTCCCGGTTTTGTGAACCCAAATGGCCATCACTGGAAGGGAAAGACATTGGTGTTCCAAAGTTAGGAATTTCATAAACCCCTATATACATGGTTTTGTTGATATTTTCCACAGTGCCACCTAGATAGTGGAGAAAGGAATGTGACAAAATATTTTTTACCTTTACAGTTAGCTGCCATAATATCCCTCCAGCACTATAAATATAAAGACAAAGGATAATGCTTTTTTCCCAGTATCCTAATGAGAACTGAGAATGCCTGCATTCCCTTGGCTACTTCTTTTAGCCAGCAGCTATTGGAATATGCCTGTAAGGAGAAACTCAGACAGAGCAGAAACTCAAAGAGGGAAAGATACATAGAAAATATCTCATCATCATCCAATTTTCAAGGAAACAATTTAAAGATAACTAGCTTGTAAGTGATTTGGGTTGTATTGCTTTTAACTGCAGCCACCTGTTTCTGAAAGAGGAAGAATGGTTTCTTGTCTAAACTTGGCTAAAACAATATCTAGCTGAAGTTGCACATCTTGGCTCTCTTCCTGGAACTTCTACAGGCTTCCTGCAGGACCTCGGAGCATTTCTTACACTTCCTGGGAATTGTTTTCTTTATCTCTGTCCACTTACATGCCTGTCATTCACTAATGAGAAGCTCTCCAGTATAGGACAAGTAGAAAATGCAGTTTTTGATAAGACAGCAAAGTCATGGCAAACATGGTGCACCCAGAAGGGCATCAGAAACCACAGAGACTGCAGTAGGGTTTTTTACTGATAAAAAAACTGAATCTAACTTTCTAGAATCAAGATGCTCCTGGTTCACTGAGGTAGTTCTGTGACACTAAGCTGAGGCATAGACACACTAAAATACATTCGTACTCTTTAGAGAACATTTTATACTTATTAATACTTCTGAAATGTGACACATCTAATAGAAACCACCAAACCATGATTCAGTTCCTATCTCTGGCATTCTAGAGCAGGTCACTTAATTTCTCTGAGCTTTTTTTTTTCTCCTCTACCTTTTCTCACTGATGAAGTTCTCTGGCCTTTCATATTTTGTTTAATGCTGAAATCCTATCTATTTTGGTAGATCTGTCAATATGAAGATGTTGTACTGAATTACAGCTGCAGAGGTGTTAGGTTCCTCTATCCTTGACAAGACTTTAAAAATCCTTGCGGGTTTCATAGGGGAGGGATGATGGAAGGAATCATGATTTTATACACTTATTTATTCATTCTTTCATTCACTCACAGATATTATTGACTGGTTTCAGTGTATACCCTGGAGTTCCAACACATGTTCTTAACAGATGTTTTACTATCTGATCTTTTATTATATTCATCCAAATTACACAACACTCGGCCCCCTTTTATCTCCTTCTACCCCAAACTAAATAAAAAGAAAATAAACTCTTCATAATCATAGACAGTGTTGTGTTTCTCTGACTCAAAAATGACTCCCTCCAAGGGCAATTATAAACAACTCTTATCTTTGCAAAATCTACTGCATGAGCTTAGTGACTTAAGATGTGATTTCTGAAGCCTCAGACTTGGATTTTCGGGAAAATGGGGGTTGCTTTTTCTGAACAGTTCTCTCTTGAATGGTCTTCTGGAACCAAAAAGAACTAAGACAGGTTGTTTTAAAAATATGTTTAAATATTTTTGAGGAAACAGTTGCTCAGTCTGCTTCTGACCTTACTTTGCTAGGCTACATATTTTCTTTCATGTAATTAATACATCCTCCAGTAGCAGAACCCTGTGACTCAGCATGGTGTGGGTTAAAAAAGAAGCTTTTCCCCTTCATCTTATTGTTTATGATTCCACACCCCTCTCTACCACCAGTTTTGTGTTGAGTTTGTGGGATATTTGAACATGCACAGCACTGGAACAGGACAGTATGACAACAGAAGTATTTGTAGGTGATCCAAGTTCTCCTTGAATCTTACTGGTCTCATAGCAGCATCCACTTTTACATTGAAGTGCCTTCATTTATTCTCTTAACTTTGAAAATGTTTGTTTAAGTGATTTTTTGTATTGACTTAGCAAGTTAATAGCAGAGAAGAAAGACAGTCCTTTGCTTCATCCATCAAAGTGTCATTCCCACTTCCTGTCCAAGGCTGTCATTGGAAAAAGCAAAGTTATTCATATGAGAAACATTTATATTTCCAAAAATAAATTTTCATACTAATGTGCATTGAATATTACTTATTATGTTGCTTACAGAAATCTTGAAACAATCTCAAACGTACATACTACCAGCCACAAGGCATTCATATCAATATCAAACTTTTCCTATTAAAGTTTGGAATCATCTCTGAGATTATTTTCAGTTGCTTATAGTTCTTTTAGCAATATTTATAAAAGTATTCCATAAAAAGTATTTCCCATTTTACATTATATTTATTGTTTTTATAAATTTGCAATAACACTCAAATCTTAATTTTAACCATAAGACAAATATTGGCTCTGAGTTGTCAAATATGAAACAGAAGAATGAAAGCATTAAAAAAGAAAAAAAAATGATAATATTATAAAATTTTCAAATTTTATATGTTTGGAAATGCATTAATAACAAAAATTATAATAATGATAGATTATATATTAACATTATAAATACAAATATATTAAAATATGTTAGAATATTTATCAGCTTTGTTTCAGCTGAGACCTTTTTGGCCACACATGCATACTTTCTATACAAATTGTAAAAATTTTTGTACTTAAAAAAATAAAATACTAAAAGAACTAATCTAATTTATCTAAATAAGTCTATGAGATTTTATATATATACATATATATATATATATAAACATTGTCAATATTCAATATTCATTTTCTTAATAACTTGATTTCTTTTTATTTGACATTTGGCCTACATTTTACTTAAACATGTTCAGAGTCTCTTTTAACAAAGAACATTTATTCTCATGAAAGGTAGGAACTACAACAAATAATCTCTATCACAGGTATTTTACTACATTTGAGATCTTACATTTTCAATGTCCATACCTCCTAAAGTCACATAAGGTACATTATGTTTTTCAAATGAAAGATAAAATTGCAACCTCCTTGACAAACTAAATGAAAATCAGGGTTTCTAACTGTGGTCACTAATTTAGGGCCCTTTTATTTCTGAATGTTCATTACAGGCATTTAAGGAAGGAGGTATTAAGAAAAATCTGTACAGTTTTTGCATAATACTAAGTCAAAGTCCTGCCACCTCCTGAAATAGAGAAATTTTGGTTAAACCAGGAAGATGGCTAAATTGATACTATATAATACTAAAAGATAATTATGTATGCATATTCAAACTTCTGTGCATTTATGAGTCCTATTAAATGAAAAATATATAGAAATACAGAAGGAAAGTCTGTCCCAAGAGTATACAGGGAGTGTAATAGTTTTGTACCTAGTGTTGCTGAGGGTAATGTTGATTTTCTATTGATAACTCTAAGCAAGCAGTGATTTTTCAGCTTTTATACAATTATCTTTCATTAGATAAGGTTAATTTGAAAAAAAGACAAAAAAATTAAGTTTTAGAGCTCCCTTGACAAGTTCATAACCTGATGCAAATATGATTGCTTACCTAACACACCAGTGGATCCAGGATTTTCCATTAAAAGGGAAAAGTTGCTGATATTCAAAGAACTAACATCTCTTACTCTGCAAATATGGGATTACATGAGTTACACAGGCATCTTATACCACTCATGAATACTCAACAGACATTCTGGTTGGAGCACTAGTAACATTTTGACAATTTCCATAGATAGTGAGTTGTATTCAGACACATTTTAATGTGAGACTTGTTGAATCCTTTGAAAAAGTAAGTTTTTAGGCATAATCTATTTTAATTTTTTTTAAGTGAATTGTGAGAGCCATGGACTATTATTTAGGGAAGAATGCAGTTGTGTAGGTGGTACGTGTGGTGGTGGGCATTCATATCCCATGCTGTGATGAGGAATGAGTTCGTCTTGTGATATTGCCAGCAAGGGGGGGAGGGGGGAAGGGAAGGGAGACCTTTCCTTATCACTCATGAGTATGTCTTGTTGTGTGAGAGTCAAAACATTCTGATATCATTCACAGTTACTGGACTGTTTTTGCCCGTAATCATTAACTCAAAAGAGAGTTCTCCAGAAGTGCTAAGTGTTATTTACATTTACTATGTCAGAGGATGAAACTCTTAAGTATAAACAGGCAGCCAGAAACCACTGAAGAACATCTGATTAAATATGTTTTCCACCATGGAATTCTGTTTTCTCTTATTGTAATGCTGTAGGAAAGGGTAGTTGTATTAGCCATCATTTCAAATTTACTTTTATACTTCTTCCTACCCTTTGCAGTCACTAAATTGTGATGTATGATGATCTTCTCACAACTGCTGAGGGATTATTCTGTGTCATGTTACATTATAATAGTATTTTCTAGAGGCATTAGTTCCTTCTTGGACTGAAGCGGTAAAGCACAGATGACAAAAGCTTCTGTCATTATACGCTCAAGAAGATCTGCAACACAAGTCTGAACATTTGTACTACTGCAAAAATTCATATCTACTGCTTGTATTTTTGAGAATGCTTATTATATAAGACATGTAAAATAACTCCTCTCCTCAGTCGGTACTTTTAAGAACAATTCCAGTCTGCTGAAAAATTGAAAATTTTCCATGTCTTAGTATATTTTACTGGTAGAACTGAACCTCATCCCTATAGTCTAAACTGGACATGTATGACAGCAAAAATTAACCTGGTAGAGATAAAGACACATAAAGTTTCAACATGTACTGCATGGCATGCATAAGCTGGTTTTTAATTTCATTGGTGATGGTTGAAGAGAGGAAGAAGTTTATTCAGGACAAATAATAAAAACTGACCCTATGAGTTTTGACCCTCTTTAGGACCACAGCTTCTGTTATTATGTAGAACATTCAGTACCTGTACACAGTGTTCTCAAAGGAAAACAGCAACGAAAGACCTTTAAAATATGGAAATAAATAGATACTGATCCTATCAGCTGTTTTTTTTCCTACAAAGAAAACACTGATATAGCATGACATGATAAAAAACTCCTTTAGAGCCTTTAAGTTGAATGGATTCTGGCTATCTTGAATCAAGGCTGGCAGGGAATATGCTCTCCAGACTGTGGCAGATGGCATCTGTTTTGTTTGCTTGTTCAGGTTTGCTGTAAGTTTCTGAGTGTTACACTGTGTTCTGCTCCGTTCTGCTAAAAGGCTGCACAGCAGAGGGAGGAGGGTTGTTTTTTTTGCTTTCTGGTGGCTCCTACTCTGTGGGATTGGTGAAAGTATCTCAATGGAGAAAATATCAGACGCTCTCTGACAGCAATGGAATATGATGTACTGCGATGTTGTTTGGAGGAACTGATTGGAAAAAGCAGGGAGTGAAGCACGTGGCTACCAGGGATCCTGAAGCATAAATATAGACAAAGTGGGTTTCCAGAAACAGAAGAAAGTAGACAAACATGCTTCGTATGAAGGAGAAAGAAATCTGAACATGGGACATATGATGTTTGTGCTCTGTCTGTTACAACTACGAAGCAGAAGCAGTGAGGTGGAGAGCAAGACTGAAGAAAAGCGCCTCAAAAACACATGCATTTTCAAGCTGGATTTCTCAGAAGGAATGAGTTTTTTTTCCTTTTTAAAAATATGTGTTTTAATTAAAAAAAACAAACACATTGCTGTAGTTAAACAACATTTAAACCCTAGAGTTTATTGTTGTCTGACATTATGAAGACACAAAAAGTTCCATTCAAAGAGGAATGAGATGAATTCAGGGAGGATGGGAATCAATGTCTTATATTTTATTCTCAATGTGAATGATGTCTACTGAGAATATGGTTTTTTCTTACTCAAATTAAAGATTAATTACAGATTGGAGGAAAGAGAGCTCTCTTCACTAGGGAGCCTTGCAACAGTTTTTTGGAGCACGTACTGATTCTGTGCCAGGTGTCCTCTGGAGACTAAAAAGACTCTTTTGGGAAAGCATGCTGGACCACACAGTCTGTAGTCACCATGATTTGCTTCTAACAAGAACATCTCATTGCAGGCAATGGTGATTTAGATGACAACAGGAAACAAGTTCAAAGAATGAGGCTACAACAGAGGGGAAAGCCAGGATGGTTTTCCAAGGTAGATCATATTCTGCATCATCTTTGTCATTTTTGACCAAATCACACTCTAATGCTTAGTTTGAGAGCTTGGCTCTTCCACAGTGTCTGACCACAGCAGGATGTATGCCCTGGAGGTCAAGCAGACTGGATAAAAGTTCTCCAGAGGACAGACAAGGCAGGGTGGATGACTGCTAGAATCCAGCGCAAATATCTTTCACATGTTTCTTAAAAAGAAGGTGTTTTTCTTGCCTTTACAAAGGGACTCTCTGAGCCCACAGTGTACTGATAGAGGGATGTCTGACAAAAGATGGTGAAAGAATGTCTTTTTCTTCTGCCAGTATTTGAAGAGTAATCTGCTTGTGTAGGAAGCAGCATCCTAAAAATCTAGCCAAAATGTTTGGAGGGAGAACAAGTTCCAAACATTGATGAGAAAGATAACAGTGAAAAAGGGAACAGAGAGGATCTCTTTTTTCTGGCTAAATTTTCTAGGGATGGATGAAGACCCTTTCCACTCATATATTCTTTGTAGGTACAATCACTAATTTTCTTAAATTCAGTTTTAATCCAAGTAGTTTCTGGGATTAGACTTGCACTGCCACTACAAATGGAGGTGAAGGTGATACTCTTGGATTTGGCTCATGGCCTTTGCCCCTTATCCTCAGGAAGCAGCTGATCTTCCTGTTGTGTGGATAAGGAACAATTTGGCTATTTGTCTGCCATCTCTGTAAGATTTTATAGCCAATCAGCCCTATTGTCTCACTCTACTTCACACCATCCACACTTGTTTTAGGATGTACTTACATTTTTTCCCTGATGGCAGAAACCCATGATAGGAGAATCATCCATACAAGTCACTTGTCCTTTTCCAGCCAGAGGTCAACATCACCTCTATTATGATGATTCCTCAGGAAGAATAGCTGAACTGAACACCTAAAATTTCTGAAAAAATTACACTTTGAGGGGAAAAATCCTTTTATAAGAGTTTTGTTTTCTCCCTCAGTACTGAGAATTCAGTTTGATATTATCTAGAAATGGCAGACTGATAGAAATGGCATTTTCTAAGTAATGTGATGCATTTTTCCATCTTACTTCAATATCCTTGGTGATCTACAGTCATCTTCTAACACTGAAAGATTCCAATGTAATTTCTGTGCCCTTTTCTTCTCTTTGAAGAGGGTAGATGGACTTACATTTGGTTTATTGACCCAGAAGTTTGTAGAAGACTTATATTGACAGATCGCCTCTGCTGAGAACTGTAGATGTTTCTTGAAGCCGTTGATATTTTCACTATTTTCCATAATTTTACATAAATAAGACGGTGATGCTCCTTTCTTATGTCAAATGAAATTGTGATTTTTAAAATCAACAGCCTCTGTATGATGTCTGTGCATAATGCTTTGAGTGACACGGAGCTGAGGGTTCATGTTGAGCTCTCAGAGACCATGCCTGATCTAATAGGAACAAAATTTGGTTATTGCAAGGGGACTTTTAGATCTAAACAGCGACCAAGAGATGAAGATTTCATACTCTGAAAAACCCACGTCTTTCTATTACCAATGTTTATTAACAAATGTTTAAAAAGCATTATTTCTAGGTTCCTCAGAACATTTTTAGCACAGGAAGAGCTCCTATTTATTAATTAATTTTCTTTCTTATTCTGTTGTGGCTATTACACATTCCTTCTTTTATTCTTCAGGTAAAAGCTTTGTTTTACTCACCCACTCCTGTCTTTTAATTACTGCTGGTTTGATTGGCAGAAAAGCACAACAGAAGATTTGATTGTTTTTTTTAAAGTAAACGAAGCTTTTTTTTCTTTTTCTTCTTCATCCTTAGTGACACAATGTAGCCAGCTATTAACAGACTTTGTGTGTTTCTGAGCAAAAGTGATAGGGGAAGAGAAACAGAGAGAGAGAGAAAGAAAGACAAGGAGACAGAGAGGGAGAGCACCAACATTTTATGATAAAATGTAGAAAGTGAGAGAATAGTCACAAAAAAAAAAAAAAAGAAAAGGAATTATGTGAAAAAGAAAAGTTAATTGGTATAGAAAACTAAATTTAATATTCATTTGTGAAATGCCTTAATGGTTTAATAACTACCAATTTTGCACACATGCTCTTTGCAGTTGTAGTAAGAATTTCATCCCCAGCTTTTACAGGGAAAAGATAAGCAAGCAAATATACTGTGGCCACTGAATGCCCTGGTACTGTGTTTTATTATGTTTACTTTATAATCCCATCATCCCCATGCCACCAGCATGCTTGAGGGGTAGTGGAGGCAGCAGTCGGCACTCCCTGTTGGCTCCCTGTCTTTCACTGCTACCCTAAGGTACTTAAGAATGACAGTATAAAGAATTTCTGTGCAGATGAGCCTGTAGATTTGGGGAATTGGCTGCTTATAGACAAGGATTCTTTTGGTAGACTTAATTCCTTTAGCAAGGGTGAAGAACCATCTGTGGGGATTCTTGTCATGTATAAGGAAGTTAGTCATGCTCTCTGTGGAGTTGAGTTTCTTGAATTTTAATGAAACTCATGTCAATCTGTCTCTTCTATACCCTTACGTTGAAATCAGTGGTCAGCTAGTCAACAATCACAACAGTAAATCACAGCAGATAAGCCATGCAGGACAGCATGAAAAAGTTACAGTCCTGTCATTTTTCTTACTTTCTTTTTCTTTCTTTCTTTTTCTTTCTTTCTTCCTTCCTTCCTTCCTTTCTTTCTTTCTCTCTTTCTTTCTTTCTCTCTTTCTTTCTCTCTCTCTTTTTCTTTCTTTCCTTCTTTCTTTCTTCCTTCCTTTCTTTCTTTCTTTCTTTCCTGACTTCCTTCTTTCCTTCCTTCTTTCTTTCCTGACTTCCTTCTTTCCTTCCTTCTTTCTTTCCT
>NW_020925669.1:851862-866194 GCF_003984885.1 Neopelma chrysocephalum
CCTTCTTTCTTTCCTGACTTCCTTCTTTCCTTCCTTCTTTCTTTCCTTCTTTCTTTCCTTCCTTCTCTCCTTCTTTGCTTCCTCCCTTCCTTCTTTTCTTTCTTTTCGTTCTTTCCTTCCTTCCTTCCCTTCCTTCCTTTTTCTTTTCTCACTCTCTTTCTCTGTTCATTTCTTCATTTTTCTTTTCTTTCCTTACTGCATTCCTCCTTACCTTCATCCTTCCCTTGTTCCTTTTCCTTTCCCTTCTTTTCCATGGTCTTTCTCCCTCTCCTTTTTCTTCTCAGAAAAGTAGTCTAAAAGTGTATATGATGAGTCATTGCCAATTTTTTTTGTCTTAGTGTGAATAGGTATTTCAGAGTGTAGGAAGAGAAAAGGTAAAAAGTCTTTGCATTTTGGAGATATTTTATCTTTCTTGATCCATCTATGCCTTTTATTGCTCATTTAAATGACTTTCCATGCCCTTGATTTCCTCCAGTATTTGAAATACAAAGACTGAGTTTTCCTTTCCTAATTTTTAAAATTTTTATATATAGAAATATAGTATGCATGGAAATCAATAAATCTTTTTTAAAAAGCATAAATTAAGAAAAAGATCACTGTAAATGACAGCATATTGCAGAAATTTTTCAGGTTCTTAAATTCTAAGAGAGTGTACCTGAAACAGTTAAAATCAGTAGATATTTTCTTTAATATGCTGCTTTGTTAAAATTTGTTCTTCTACTCTAATGAGAAAGCTTTCAGACTGCAACAGTAAATACAGTGCAGTGAAGAGTTCCTTTTTGTTTTTTTCTTTTTCCTTGCTTTTCCCCCATATTCTCATCTCTTTCCAATTTGTACTATTTTGAAAGAATAAATGTAGCTTTTGGGCTCGCTTTGAAACCCTCTAATAATATTATGGAAAGGGTCTTTGGAACTTATCAGAAAACAGATGTGCACTTGGTTTCCCATTTTAGGCTGAATGGGGGAATAGGTTGAAATACAGGCATAAAGGAGTCCTCCTGGGCTGTAGAAACAAGTCCTTCCTGCTACTGACGTCATGACATATGGAACTTTCATTTTAAGTTGTATTTGAGAAGTGAATAAAAGATATTTTCACAACAACAAAAAAATCTCAAAAAATTGACATTTCTGCTCTAATTCAGAACTCACATTTTTTGGGGTTCTTTGTGTGTGTATGTGTGTGGGGGGGTGGTGTTTGTTTGTTTATTTGGGATTTTGTTTTGTGGTTTTGGGGTTTCTTTATGCAGTCATTTTGTTTTGTGCAAACTTTGGGCTTCAGTCTAAATGTTTGTGGTTTTTTCTTTCGGATGCCTATACTACCATTCTTATTGATAGCATATCTAGCATCAGAACTCATTTTATTTTGCTAAAAATCCCAAACTATCAGTGTCTGAGCCTGTGTAATGGCAGATTTATTCTATCTACTCCACCTTAATCTTGGTGAGTCCAGCTTGGTGAATCTTGGTCTAGTCTTGGCATAGTACTTTGCTACAGTAAAGGTAGGAATGAAATAAATTGTCAGTGATCCTACTTCATCCCTTTCAATCAGGGATGGATAAATAATAAAAAGGTCAAAATTTTTTTTTTAGAATTTTATGTCATTTTACACAATAGGCTACAGATTATGTGCTACATATGAGAAAGACTCATGTTAGAAGAGTGAAAGATGCTGCAAAATGAAAGGACAAAAAATCATGTCCATGGCTGCTGTCCTGGGTCCCATCACTAATGGATTGTTTGATAAACAGTGTTCTCAGGTTGGCAGGTAAAGTGGTATCTTAATAGAAATTAATCAGTTTGGACACAATAACATATCAACAAGATCATGTGTTCTTGAATCAACCTGGTTTGAATCTGGACTGTTCAGATCTGAAGCCATGTGTGATTGTTCAAATCTATTAATTTTGGAGTAATTTTTAGTATTCCTTTTAGATGTCAAGTATCAAGCTACTGTTCCTTTTTGGAAAGCTAATTTTGCTCCTTTGTCCTTATGCTGAACTTGTACCCTGAAATAACTTAAAACTGGAAAGAAGCATTCAGTTTGTAGGAAGTTGTTGATGTGGTGGTGATAACACCAAGGTCATGGGTTTGATCCCCACACATACCATTCACTTAAGAGTCGGACTTGATGATTCTTGTGGGCCCTTTTTGATTCCGAATATTTTATGCTTTGGTACAGACACTCCTCATGTAATCTAGGAGCCAGGATTTCCTGCATTCCCAACTCCTGTGATTTTCTGTGATTTTCTAAAATTACCAGAAGTATCCAAAAAGAATGTTCAGATACTGTCATTCTTCAATACAGTTTTTTTAAATTTTAAAGTCTGATCTGTAGAAAAATGTAAAATTCTTTCATACTGGTGCCAAATGTGAAAATATCAGAACTTTCCATGTAATCAAGATGTTCATTTTCTTAGTTAGGGAGTCTTGGGTTTTGTTTCCTCTTATTTATGTAATTTGTAACATTTGCTTACTTTAAATGCTTTATTCAAAACACTGTGAATGTTTTGCCATCATTTTTTTCCTAATTTGTCTGAATTTTACAGATAGCTAAACAAAACTCAAAACATTGCAAATATATGAAATTCTATGCTTCAACATTTTGAGAAGCAATAACCCTAAATTATAAGGTAAAGGAGAGAAGCATTTACAGAATATTTTCAAGCCCAGTGTTAATACCAGTTCTTTTTACTGTCCTTATGGCACACATCTGCAAAACATTCCTTTCCTGACAGTTACCTCTCTCTTATTTCTCTCGAAAGTCCATGAAGGGGAAAGAACATTTAGATTACCTGAGAGCTCAGGAACTGAGCACTGATCTAAGGCTATTTCTTTAGAACAAATGTGAATGAAGTAAAGTGGCCAACTCCATGATCAAACTTTATAGAAGACAAAATAATTCTACCATCTTCACCTGGTGTCCAAGAGTGTCTAAGATGGGCCAAATGAAATGCCACACTTTCGTATAGAATCATAGAATCATCAAGGTTGGAAGAGACCAAAGGTACGTGAGATTTACCCAGTGATACTGAACATAGTTATTGTTGATAGCAGCTGTCAAACCGAAAACTTTTCATCATCAAAGTCTTTTACTACGAAATTTCTGCCTTCCTCTAATATAGAATAGAGCTCAGACTATTTCAGACAGATAAGGTGTTCATTTGAACTTTACCAATGCTTGAACTTTAAACTGATGAGGTGCTCAGACACTGTTGCTAATCGTAGTCACATCACTATGTAAAAAAGGCAGGCTAAAGTCTCAAATGTAAACTTTCTGAGAAGCATTGAGGCAATGACTAAAGACTCAACATATTTGCCATGGGTATGTTCACATGCTGTAATGCATTTGCTGCTGAAACACATTACCCAGAGAGGAAATACAGATTCTGTTGTTCTGACCCACATTAACTTTTTTTTCCCCTCTGAATATCAACTCTGTTAAGGATTTTTCTTCATTTCTGTCTGGTCAGTTATAAAATGCAGCTTTTTTCCCCCGAGTATTCAGATTGCTTCTGACTTTATAACCATGAACCTGTCTGCTTTATGTGGCTTTTACTGCCTTCACATGTTTATTTCTTATGCTTAATACAGCATTTTCTGATCTGTAGTTAACCACTGTCAAAACAGATCAGGAATTTCTTTCTTTCCTCAGGGCAGTTAACAGGGAAACTTCTTTCTTATTTTATTTTGGAAATGTTTGTAAAAATTAAGAAGCATGTTTTGGTAAATTGAAGTTGTTGAACTTTTACAACTGAAATATATGTTGCTTTAGTGAGAAAGACTTAAGCATGGAGGAAGAAGCAATACACAGATAACCCCTACAAAAGTAATAACAAAAATAGCATGTATTTGTATTGTTTATTTTTCAATAGCATAGCTTGAAAATCTTAGGGAAAATAAACTTATTTAACTGATCAATTAAAACTAGTGCATTCAGTCTTGTATTTAAGGTACATTAAACTTCTATCCTGAACATCTCCAAGTCCAGAGGAAACCATGAAGATGATCAGAGAGCTGGAGCACCTCTCCTATGGAGATAGGCTGAGAGAGGTGGGGTATCAACAACTTCTTTGGGCAACCTGTTCCAGTGTCTCACCATTCTCACAATAAAACATTTCTTCCTAATATCTAATCTAGAACTGCCCTCTTTCAGTTTAAAGCCATTCCCACTTGTCCTATCACAGCATGCCCTTGTACAAAGTCCCTCTCTAGCCTTCCTGAGGGCCCCCTTTAGGTACCAGAGGGATGAAATAAGGTCTTGGAGCCTTCTCCAGGGGAATAACTCCAGCTCTTTCAGACTATCCTTGCAGGAGGGTCTCCATTCCTCTGATCATTTTCACATTGGAATTGTTCAAGGCCAGGTTGAGCAAGCTGGTCCAGTCTCTGACCATGGCAGGGGGATTAGAGCAAGATTTATGGTCCTTTCCAGACCAAACCGCTTTATGATTCTATGATTTGTGATAGGAGCTATTGTTAAAAGTCTTTGCTTGTATTATGGTACTTCAATAGAAAGTTTAGGTCAAATTTACACATATGAACAAAAGGAACAGAGACGGATTATGAAGAATTTCTATCTGAAGCTGGAGGAAATGGTAATCTTTGACTCATGTGCATCATAAACCTTTGTTGCCCAGCTTTTTGTTCCTATTGTCATTATGATATCCTTTTGACAATATTTGCCCTACTGAATCCATCATTTTGTTCTGATGTATAAGGCTTAACTATCAGTGTTTTCTCTCTCTTATTTCCTCTTTTCTTTGTTTCTTTCAAATGGATTAGTCATCTAGTTTGACTATGGCCTCATTCTAATGAATGAAATAGACTGGAAAGAAAAGATAATGTTCAAATTACCATATGATTTAAACACGGTGATGCTGAAGGACTCTGCACTGAGCTTTTAGACTCCTATATCCAGGAACAGTACTCTGAGTTAGACATTGAAGTTCCCAGTCCAAAGTGTAAGAAGGCATAACTATCTCAGGATGAAGTTTTCCGTGCTGTGGATTTTAACAGGGATTCCAAACCTCAAATCAGTTCCAGGTTTAAGTCTCTTTTGTGCATGAGGTGAATGGAGGTGGGAATATCTGACTCTCCTATAATAAGTGACTGATGAGAACCTGTATGCCAAAAGAGGTACACCTCAGCCTTCTGGACTCCTTCATCTAAAGGAGCTTTAAATTAGTTATGACTGTTTCTTTATTTTATGATACTCTTTAGATGGAAAATTCCTATTCTTTCTTTACTTCCCTTAATCACATTGGGAATGCTATTTGAGATGATGACGATGTTGGTGACAATGATGTTGATGACGACGATAATGATGATGACAAAAATTTACTTATGAAATATTTCTTTCTCTGGTAGCCACAGCTTTGATAGTATTCAACTGATGCTGTTGAAATGGAAGGAAAGGTTAGATTCAACTATCTTTGGTTTGCATCGGGTAATATGTCTTGACTAAACAGGTCTCAGAGGAAAGGTTGTCTGAGAAGGGACACTAAACCATGGATTTTCCAAGAGACTACACTGTGTGTGTAGTTATTTGCATGTATGTGTTCTTTCTGCCCACTTGAAGAATAAGATATTTGTTGTTAGGTATCTAAATACTGTTGTGATTTAACCTCAGCCAGAAAGTAGGCCTCAAACAGCCACTCACTGCCTCTACCTCAGGATGGAGGACTGCAAGCAAAGAAAATCAAGGAATTCACCCACAACTTCCCAGGGCAGCTGGTTGTTTAGCCATCTCCAGGAAAGCAGGGATCCTCTGTGTGTAGTGCTCACCTGCAAAGACAGATATCACTTCAAACACTTCAAATGCACTTCAAGGCACTTCAAACAACCCCCCTTCCTTCTTCAGATTTATATGGTAGGCATGATGCCATGTGGGCTGTAATACTCCTGGGGTCACTTGGGGTCAGTTGTCCTACCTGTGTCCCCTTCCCTCTTCTTGTGCACCCTTATTCCCCTCGCTGGTGGGACTGTGTGAGAAGAAGAAGAGGTCTTGGCTCTGGGTAAGCACTGCTCAGCAATATTTAAAACATCGCTGGATTATGAACACTGTTTTCAGCACAAATCCAAAACACAGCCCCATACCAGCTACTATGAAGACAATTAACTCTATCTCAATCCAAAACAGCACAATATAAATTTTGCTGTCACATTGAACAGCCTAATATAAGAATACACTTACACAGTTTTGATTAAAGTGCTAAAAGAGAAACACAAGATGGAGAGAAGTTTGCAAATTACAGCAAGGTGTGACATTGGACAACCTGTGACTGTCAACCTCCAGCTGAAATTTTCTAATAGCTTTTGAAATGTATTTTGCAATATTAATTCATTTTGTTTTGGGGTCATTGACATTGTGCTGCCTTTGCACAGGTGTGATGGGGAGTTGATGGGCTGTACATAGTTTCATTAGGACTGAAGAACTGACTTAATACCTCTGCCAGACAAGCAAAAAAAGAACCACTGTAAAGCTCCAAAGAGCAGTGTTTATAAGTTTTCAAATAGAAGCTGAGAAACACCAATAAAGTTTGGATTCAGCTCAAGTGCACCATCAACCTCGGGCAGCTTCCTGGTATTTTTATTTATTTATTTTTTTATGATCCATTTATCTAATACCACTGAAAGATCTATAGAGAAAATTACTGGGGCAAAACAGAGATCCAATTGCACGCTGTACAATAGGAGAAAATAATTTCTGTTCTCATTATTTGAATCGATAATTTGCTAAACCAGCATTAACAAGAGCAACAACTTTACCAGGTTAAGGGAGTTTTGTACTGAGTAATGACTGCCTGGAGAAGGAAAGAACAGAGGGAGTAAATCCTAGCAGCCTTTTACTATTGAGGTAGCACATGCAAGTGAATCAATAGTGGCCAGTAAGGTGGTGCTGTAAAGATGCTTTATTGGTTTGACTAAGTAGGTTGGCAGGGAAGTTGCTGCAAGTATCAGTACAAACAATCAAACTGGTCCAAACGCAGAGCTGAAGTCCAAGAGCCTTCACTTTCTTGGAAGTACTAAAAATAATGTTTTGGTCATAAGAGCCTATGTCATCCAACCTGGTCTTGTGTCAAGGCTGTGAACTGTCCAGCTGGTTCAAACTTTTTCTTTTAGTCACAAGTGACACCTCAGCAATTTGCAAAGGATTTTCCCATAGGCAGTGGCACAGGTACAGGCACACTTAAGTTCATTGCCAAAGACAAACATATGGTAGCATTGAAGAACTCAGTTTGGATTTACAACAGCCTAGATATTTTCTTACCCACCTCTGCACATCTACCTGGGGAAGTTATCAGGACTCTCAGGACTAAGCTCCCTCTGTAGCCAGAGAGGCTTCTCCAAGGGATGCTTCAATCTTGCTTAGATCTGCCTGACTCTCTAAAGTAACCTGTCTCTCTCCATTTACTGCATAGGGAGCCTATGGAGACCAGGCTCCCAAGTTAAATACTTCTCTACATTTAGAAAGGTTGAATCTAAGCCCACAAGTGCACTGCCAGTGAGTTAGTAGTTTTTCAGCAGAACAGCCATAACTTATTAAAACATGTTACACTGATTCGTTGGAGGTTTTTTGAACACATATAAATTAAAGTTTCACCCAACAGAAATTTGTTGACCCACATGACTTTCAACTTTGTTTTCAACAAAATACAGCCTGCTAACATCCTTTGCCCAGGGCACAAGAAGTCTTAAAAGGGCTTTAATTAATACTTTCTTAAATGTATTTTATTAGTAACAATAACAAATAGTAATACCATGCTGTATTTGGTTTACACTACAAGGTTTTTAGTAACAGGGGCGATACAGGGCTGATTTCTGTGAGAAGCTGCTGGAAGCTTCCCCTGTGTCTGACAGAGCCAATTCCGGGATGGACCTGCTGCTGGTCAAGGCCAAGCCCTACAGGGACAGTGGCAGCACCTCTGGGATAACCAATATAAGAAATAAACCTGCACAACAGCAACTGCAACAAGAGAGAGGAGTGAGAATGTGTGACACAAACAGCCCTGCAGACACTCAGATCGGTGCAGAAGGAGGGGCAGGAAGAGCTCAAGGTGCTGGAGCAGAGATTCCCCTGCAGCCCGAGGTGCAGCCCATGGTGGGGCAGCTGTGCCCCTGCAGCCCATGGAGGTCCACGAGGGAATAGAGATCCACCTGCAGCCCATGGAGAAGCCCCTGCTGGAGCAAGTGGATGCCCAAAGGAGGCTGTGAACCTATGGGAAACCTGTGCTGGAGCTGGGTCTTGGCAGGACCTTGGTTCCATGAAGAAAGGAGCCCACGATGGAGCAGGTTTGCTGGCGGGACTTGTGACCCTGTGTGGGACCCACACTGCAGCAGGGGAAGAGTGTGCAAAGTCCAATCCCTGGAGAAGAAGGAACGATAGAGAAAATGTGTGATGAACTGAGCATGGCTCCATTCCCCAACTCCCTGCACCACTGAGCAGGAAGAGGTAGAGAAAGTTGTGATTGACGTTGAAACTGGGAAGAAGGGAGGGATGGAGCTATCTCAAGATTTGGTTTTACTTCTCGTTATCCTACTCTGATTTGACTGGTAGTAAGTTAAACTATTTTCCCCAAGCCCCCACACTGGAACAGCCTATTCCTGAAGGACCGACCTCATGGGGGCTCACTCTGGAACAGTTCAATTTTGCCTGTGATGGTAATTGCTGAGAGATCTCTTCCTGCCCTTATCTCCACTCAGGAGCCTTTCATTATATTTTCTCCCCCGTGTCCAGCTGAGGAGGGGAGTGACAGAGCGGCTGTGGTGGGCACTGGGCATTCAGCTAGGGTGAAACCCTCACCTATGCACATATAAGAAAAATTTTAAATAGACAGTTTAAGTCTGTTTGTGCCCTTGGCACAGACAAAGACAATGATGTTTACTACTATTATTAATTATTATTTTTATTAGCAGTAGTATTTGCATTTCTATTTATTTGTGTTTGTGTTGTCTTTGTGTTTGTACTGCAGTAATGCTTAATGAAGAGCTACAGTAGCGGATCAGGATTTCATTTAACTATGTATTATACAAATATAGAACCTTCTTAAAATAATTTATAAGCCATGTATAAAACAAAGCTAGGGAATATACACAAATATACATATAAATGTGAGGGGTTTTGTTTGTTTCTCTATGTGTGTGAGAGGGTGTAGATGTATTTTCTATGTGTGAGACTGCAGAAGAACAAGGTGATGATCATAGTGCACTAAACACTTAAACAGAACAAACAAGTCCAGAATCTTAGATTTGTTTGAGTCTAAAACTTGCAGCAAACAAGGATGTCGTGAAAATTCCCTGAAATTCACGTGAACAGACCAAATGAGATTTACATAAGTCTCACCTAATCAAGTCTCACTCCAATCAAACCCAGAAAAAATATGACCTTCTTTAAATCCACGCATGGGATGAAATCTCATTGCAAAAGCTTTCTCATGAAAACAGGATCAGAGACTACCCATCACCAACTCTTCTGTTTAGCAACATTGTTTATACTAAGACATGTGCTAAATATTTTAGGTATTTCAGTCCTTGGTGTTTAATTTTTCTCTCTTGACAGTCAAATTACCTTCTCTAGTGGTAAGATGTTGGACCGACAGCTAGACACATGAATTACTACAATTCACAGTTTTGATTGTGTTAAGTTAGAGATCTCATCAGATTTTAAATCAGTTACTATTTTGAGAAGGAAAGAATGCACGAGAATGATTTCACCTATGTCTGGCTTCTACTAGTATTTCTGAAAGAGAGAGGAAAGGGGAAGCAAAAGGCTCTACCTTTTCTTTTGACATTCTCTTATGACAGACATACATGCCCCAAATAAAAATGGTAATTGTTGAGCCTGGATACATCACTGCACAGGAAACATGTAAGTTATAAGCAAAACTTGACTTCTTCTAACATTGGGAAACAAAGACACTTCTGGACACTTCAGGCAGCCTGGAAGTACTTTTCTGTCCTTTTCAGTGGCTACTGAAAGTGTCTGGATGCTTATGCTTTGTTACACATCAAAAAATGAAGCCCTTTTGTCTCTGTGGTCACTACACTGGTGCAGACTATTTGGGTTTGAAGATTATCTAAGAACAGAATCTCAGTTATATACATAAAATATAGCACTGACTATGGATTAGAGAGGGGCTGCCAAGTGCTGCATTCAAACACCTGGTTGTATTGATTTTACACTTTTCCTGTGATTCTACATCATGTTCCTTTAGTTTCTGGCAATCTCTATAACTTTTATACTGACATAAATTGTGATAAAAAAGGAATCAAATAATCCCCCTTCCCCCTCAAGAAATAGTTAAGAAAGCTCTATAGCACCATTAATATTTTTGCTAATGTAGGTGAACAAGGAGGACAAAAGTACGGACAAAGTTAAATCTAACCTCTTTCATGTGTTGTTATTGTTTCTGTGTTGGCTTTAGATTTGTTCCCCCAGAAACAAACTTCAGAATATAAACATATGGAAAATCCCCTTGTTATCACTGTGATTGTTATCATTATATATATTTTTTCTTTAAATGCATCCAAAAAGAATCATCTGAATATCTTAGATTAGCTTCTTAGTTCAATTAGAAATCAGAGATACTAAGACCATACTCAAGAGATGATGTAGGACATATCCTTTCACTAATAATGCCCCTGTACTTAATGAATACCTGCTGCTTTTTATGGTGAAATAACAATAAACCCTTATGTTTTACACTGTGGTAGATGGAAGGGCAACTGCCCTTAAGGACTTTTTTTCTTTTCAAAATTCAGAGTCATAGAGTTGCTTTCATGTTGCGACTAGAAAGAGTATGGAGAGTTTGAAGGTTTTGGGGTTTTTTGCTTCCAAGCCTTGTAAATAAATGCATTCTTGAAGTTCCCTTGCTGATGAACTAGTGAAAGTCTTCTAGTGAAGCTCATAATGCTGTCTTAGACTTGAAGTTCTAATATGAAGCCAAAGGTGTAGCAGAATATCCAGACTTCTGGGGAAAAAAAAACCAAACAAAAAACAAACAAACAAACAAACAAACAAACAAAAAAACAAACCACACACAAAAAAACCAACCAACCAAACAAAAAAAATTAAACCCCGAACTGTTAGATTCTGAATGCAGTTGCTTGGATATTTAGCTCTGGAAGAGCAAAGCCAATGTTTTGTCATGTCTCTATCATCAGCAGAGTGGTTTGGAGCACTGCCCAGAGGGAAGTTGTGGCAATACTGTCATTCATTCTGCACTTATATCTGTGTATTCACGGTGCTGTGGCAATAAATGCACTTGCTGTCTACTTTTTCCTTAAATTTGATTATCAACAATTACAGCAAATACTTCGTGCAAGAACTGTAAACACTACAGTCAGGTAACAAAGCTGATATTAAAGAAACATAGAAGGAAGGAATAATTAAATGTACATACACACAAACAAAATAGAAGTGACAAAGAGAGAGACTTTCACAGGACTGGAACAGAACATAGTGGTTTGTCTGTCAAAGAAATTGCTTAATTAGAAAACTAACAGTTATCACCAAGAGCTACAAGTGCACAGCTAAGCTTTTTAGTAGTCTCTCAATATGCCATATTGTTTGGATCATAGGCTTCTCCAGGGCAAATTAGCACTGTTTATTTCAGCAAATCATCTGGCTGCTCCCACAGGGACCTCTATTTCTTTGACTTCAGCACCCAAGAACCACACAGATCATCATGCATCACCTCCAGGGGCTGAGGAGAATTTTGATAGCAATAATGTTTTGTTTCAATTCTTGAACATGCACTGATGAGTTTCACAATTGCAAACCGTATGACATGAGAGACAGTAGTGGCAGCTTTGAATTTTGAAGGTCTTAAGTTCCCAAGAAGGTGCTTTTTAAGCAACTTTTAATGAGTTGGGTAAAGTAGACTCTCTAGCATAGGCATTTTTAAGATGAATTGTGGGAGATGATCCAGTGAATAAGTAAAAGAAAAGGTTGTTGTTATAAACTGTTTTCCTAGGATTGTCCTACTTCTACTGCAACCAAATCAAAGCAAGAAAAAGAAGGCATTTAAGAAGAGTTATGATATATTCTTTTTTCAGTGGAATTCAGTTGTGGATGGGATAGACATATAAGAGTTAATCCATTATCATAAACAAAAAAAAATCTTTTAGGGAAAACCTTTATTTTCTGCAAAATATTTGGAGAGTGAAGAGTGAAAAGTGAATGGAAAAGGAGTGCTGAAGATCTTCAGACAGGGAAAAATGTGCCATATGAAGTCACACAACTCAATTCAAGCCAAAGAATTAAAAGATGTTAGCTAAGTAGTTTAAAAGCCATCTGTCACAGAGCAGTTGGTTTTGTCTAAAAAAATGCTAGGGAAACATCCAGAAAAGAGACATCTTGGAGGAAGTGTTTGCAAAATCCACCAAACTCCTACTAATAGTCATCTTAGTTTAGGTTTCATAATGGTCAACAAAATGTGGAAGAAAAAAAAGAGTGTGAGACAAATCCAAATGTCTTGGAATTCATTATAATTCTGAGAATACATCTAGCTGGTTAGAGAAAGTGTGATTTCAAACATGGATATGAATAGATTTGATTAAAATTAAGGAAGACATATGCGTTGACACTGCTTTGTCTCTGATGTTGGCATAGATATTGCCATAGAGTCCCAAATAATTGGAAAGACACCGGCCACAATGGAAAAAATGATTTGGCACAGACAAATCTAAAGTGTCATTCACAAGATGTAAATGATATGTTACTCAAAGGGAATGGCTCTTGGATAGAAATGTGCATGCCTGTGGGAATCACACTTTACCAAAACCAAGTGAGTTAAGATTTCTAGTTAGAAATGAATGAATAAACTAAAATATATATATTTTATATATATATATATATATACCTATTTCTTGAATTTTAATAGGCCTGAGCTTATACAGTTTCTGGGATTTCTTTTAGCAGGACATTGCCTTGAAAGTCAAGGTTATACAAGCATTGTCAAGAAAGCCATGAGAAATATTATATTCCAAAAAAGGAATGAACTACAAATTTCACTATCATTGGAGAAAACAAGAGGAGAATCTTTCAGTGAAATTATTATTATTATTATTTTAATATAATAATTATGTTAGTTTTTAGCTGGGCTTTAATTAAACTACTTTGCATTCCTCAGCTTGTGTTTGCACTCCTGACAGACTTAAAATAAGGCACATTTTTAATTTTGCAATTGCTGCACTTGCTTTTCACTCTCAGTTGACCTCATCATTTGTTAGAAGCCTACATGGCCTTGCTAGCTGAAACATAATTTTTTTTTCAGAATAGAGGACTACTGCTGAAAAGATTGCTATAGTAGTGCCACTGCTATAGAAAAAAAAAAACGTAGTGTGCACTTTTTTTGTGAGAGGTGATCAAACCCCGAGATTTAGAAGACAGGAGCTAGCTACTCCTACAATATCTTTAAATATCTGGAAAATAGCAGTATGGAAGATTACAGGGTCTCAAGGGTTCATCTACCCAAATACCCCTCCTCTAAGGCGGCGTTCACTGCCCTGTTCCAGAGAGTTGTTCTTCTAACATGTTCCTAAATTCCTTCATTCATGAGATTCTGCGGCTTCCCTGGGCTGCCTTTTCCAGACTGATGAGAATACTAGATAAAAGTGAACACGTTAATTTTCGTTGGGCAAACAGAGGCTATGTTTTTGCTAGCTGGGCTCTTTGTATTATAACAAGAAGTTGTGCTGGACGGATTCCAATTGGATCCATAGACCTCTCGTGGGTTCATTTTGATGTTTTGTTACCCAACTTCACCTTCCTGACTGAGCTCCAAATGAAAAGGATGTCAAAAGTCTGACAAGTATGGTAGCAAGCCACCAGCAAGACCATAATCAGTAAGACAATTGCATGATGGGAGTCCACAACTCATGAGAAATTAGATAATGTGGGATATCTGAAGTAAGGCCACAGTACCACAATCTCATTCCAAAAATGACTTTGTCATAGGAACCATCACTGCCAATGTTAAAAGAGTGGAATTATGTGGAAAAAGTTTTGTGAATTCAAATCTGGCTTAGTGCAATTTATTTTCTTCTCTTTGGGTTTTATTATTCATCTTATTACTTTTCTTTTTTTCACCACTGTTTTGAATGTGTGGCCTTGGGAATAGTTTCCTCAATTTAGTCACAGAATAAATAGAGATTAAGGGAAGGAAAGTGTCCTTTTCATTACAGAATAGCATGAATCATCCAGATGATTCAAGTTTGAGAGGTCAAAGAACAGATTTCTTTTCTTGTTTATATAATAAGGTGCAAAGAGGGAAGGTTTGGGAAAGTGGGAAGGGAAGGGAAGGGAAGGGAAGGGAAGGGAAGGGAAGGGAAG